>NC_045988.1:24146565-24446565 GCF_010909765.2 Amblyraja radiata
GCAGGCTACTCTGATTCAAGAGCCTAACAAATGACAACACCGTCGCTGTAAGGGAGGACCCTGCTGCTATGTGGGAGTTGCCCAACGTTTGGAGTGGGTCTGCACACACTGACAGCCTCTGTATGACTTGGGTCAAAACAGATAAATGACCAGTGCAAGGCTTGTCCCAGAGGAGTTTCACTGACATTGCAGGAGACTCTCTTTCAATTCAAATCAATGTTTTCAATTTAAAAACTTTATTGGCATGATAAAAAAACCTTGTTATATTGTCAAAGTATAAAACATGACATACATGTTTAAAATGCATAAGTATAAATACAAGTATACAGTGCATGGATAGATATGACTCTGTACATAAACTCGCAATAGGCCTATAGCCCTTTATTGATTGCTACACGTTCTTGCAGCTGTAAGCAGTACAACACAATAGCAAGTTTAGCAATTCAATATTAATTTCTTAGTGTTAGTTAATGTCAATTAGTGTGTGCGTACATATGTGCATGTTGGTCATTCACCATCTCTCAGGTTATGGCATGCTGTTACGTATTGTGCACCAAGATGTGCCGTATTTCCTTTGCCAAGGATTATTCTTAGTTTTGATGTATCATCTAGTTCTTTAAAGTCAGGGGTTGCCACACTGAGTTTGTCAAAGTATGCTTTCCTTGTTTTGTCAAATTTTTTGCATTTTAGGAGGAAGTGCACCTCTGTTTCAACCTCATCTGTCAAACAGTGGCCGCATATTCTGTTTTCTCTTGGTTGCCAGAATCTCTTCTGTCTTCCTTTTTCAACTGCCAAATATTGGTCACTTAACCTGTATTTGGTGAGGGTCTGTCTCTGCTTTATGTCTCTAACAGTTGAGAGATAGTCTGCCAATCTATAATCTCTTTTTAGGGAACGGTAACATTCTAATCTGCTTTGGCTTTTGGTTTCTTTATCCCAATGTTCCAAGTATGTTTCTTTACATTGTTTGATAATTTGGTTCACTCTAACTGGTGATTGGGTTACAGTATTGATCTGGGGCCGGTCAGGGTTTAACTGGATAGGGTCTAACTGAATAGGGGTAGTTAGTCTCAGTACCAACTGACACAGGGAACTCTTTTCTGGGTTCCCCTCTTGTGTTTGAAGGGCTTTAAACTGGAGGGTATCTGGGGGCTAGATTTAAGGTGATTCCAAAAATTTAGTGCTCTTTTCTGGATATGCGTTTGTTGGTGTTTTCCTTTGGATACGGAGGATGTTCCGACGAAATGCCACATGCAGGGCCTTCGTTGTATGTTTTTCCCATTTACTATAACTATGGTGACTGAGCGGACCCCATACTCCACTACCATAAAGCGCAATAGGCTGGATTACACTGTCAAATATTTTAAGCCAGATTTTAATTGGGATTTGGATGTTGTAGAATCTTCTTTTTATTGCATACAGAGCTCTTCGAGCTTTCTCTTTTAGTGAATTCACTGCCATATTTAAGTTCCCTGATGCTGAACCAGTTAGACCAAGGTAAGTCAAGCTCATAGTGTGTTTGATAAACAGTACCATTGAGAGAAAATTTGTATTTATCTCTCTCTCTCTCTCTCTAGAGAGAGAGAGAGATGTAAGAAGAGAGAGAGAGATCGCTGGCGAGAGCTATATCGCATAGAGATCGCGCGAAAATAAGATCGAAGATCTCGATTCTCTCTGAATCAGCATGTTTCTACTCTGCTCGATGAGAGGCTCGAGATCGCTCTCCTCTCTCTATCTAGTCTCTCTCAATTCTCGCTTGGTCGCCGAAGTCAAGACGATATTATCTCTGCGGAAACTCAATGAGAAACAAATGACGGCGACGGGAGGGGGAAGCAAGGGCGTGGAAACAGAGACAACGAACTCTTCTATGTCCGTTCCCCGTTACCTAACCTTAGGTATCGCCTTTTCCTGGAACGCGGTTGACCTGAGTATTGGTAAAACGCTGAGAGAAGAGACAGTAAAGAGGAGAGAGAGGAGGAGAGAGAGAAAAGACGAAGAGATCGCTGTACGCGCAGCGAAGAGCCCCAGAGAGAGAGAGCGCAAGACGAAATAGAGCGCGAGAGGATCGAGAGAGAGGATAGAGCGAGAGAGCAGACGAGACTAGAGCTCGATCTCGCACGCGCGATCGAGAGAGATCTAGATAGAGCTAGATCCTCGTCTCGCGAGCTGCTCTCGCATAGATCTCGTCTCTGTCTCTACTCTCTATGATCGCTATATGATCTTATATATACGAGTCTCTTCTCTCTCTCTCTCTCTCTCTCTCTCTCTCTCTCTCTCTCTACAGGTTCTCTGGATGCTTTCAAGAGAGAGCTAGATAGGGCTCTTAAAAATAGCGGAGTCAGGGGATATGGGGAGAAGGCAGGAACGGGGTACTGATTGGGGATGATCAGCCATGATCACATTGAATGGCGGTGCTGGCTCGAAGGGCCAAATGGCCTACTCCTGCACCTATTGTCTATTGTCTATTGTCTAATGGATGTTGGGTAGTGTTAATGTGTGGAGATCGCTGGTCGGTGCGGACTCGATGGGCAGAAGGGCCTGTTTCTATGCTGTGTCTCTAAAGTAAATTAAACAAAACTAGGATCAGGAATGGTTCAAGAGGACTGGTCATTTGCAAATGTGCTACCACTCCTTAAGAAGGGGGTGAGGCAAATGAAAGGAAATTATAGGCCAGTTAGTCTGAAGAAAGGTCTTGATCCGAAACATCACCCATTCCTTCTCTCCAGAGAAGCTGCCTGCCCCGCTGAGTTACTCCAGCATTTTGTGTCTGACTTCAGTCTGACTTCTGTGGTGGGCAAAATGTTAGATTCCATTTTTAAGGATGACTTTTTTGTGGTTCTTAGAAGTACAAGATAAAATAGGCCAAAGTCTGCATGTTTTTGGTAAGGGAAGGTATAGTCTGACAAATCTGGTGGGGTTTTTTGAAGTGGCAATAGGCAGGATAGACAAATGAGAGTTGGTAGATGTTTAGGCTTTAGAGATACAGTGTGGAAACAGGCCCCTCAGCCTACCAAGACCTCATTGCCCAGCGATCACTTCGTACAATTTCCAGAAGCCAATTAACCTGAAAACCAATATGTTTTTGGAGTGTGGGAGGAAACTGGAGAACAAAGAGAAAACCGATGCGGTCACAGGGAGAATGTGCAAACTCTGTACAGACAGCACCCATTGTCAGGATCAAACCCAAGTCCCTGGAGCTTAAGGCAGCAAATCTACCACTGTGCCACCATGCAATATTGCTTACTAGAATTTTCAGAAGCCCTTTGAATGGATGCTACATGTGAAGCTGCAAAACTAGATACGTGCCCATGGTATTATGTACAGGCAAGGTATTAGCATGGATAGAATTGTCCATTGTCAGAGTCAGGCTAAACGGAAATTGGAGGAACTGCTTCGCATATTTCGTTTGGGCAGGTTACAGCCCGGAGGTCAAATCATACTAAACATAGGTACAATCAAATGATACACAAATATCAGAAATATAACCAGGTGCAGACTATAATAGGACACAATACACAATACTGGAGTAACTCAGTGGGTCAAGGTAGTGTTGAATTGATATGACTCATAACAAAGTAAATAGGATCCAAAGTCTTTTATTAGTAATTCAGCATAGGTAACTTCATTTCAACATACAGCTCTGGACTGAGAGAGAGAGGGGAAAAGAGCTTTCTATTAACATGTGGACAGAATATGTATAGTATGAGCGACACTAATCTACTGATAGCATCTGTAGAGAACATGGATAGGTGACGTTTCGGGTCAGGACCCTTTTTTCTCATAGAGAGGAAGAGAACTTCAAGGAAGTTCTTCAAACTTCAGTAACATCCTCTCTCACTGCTCCCCCTCTGTGATACCTCCTGCTCTCCCACTCTACGACCATGCTTTAACCCAGACCTCTCTCCTTCTTTCAAGTAGGCATGCCTTGCGGAGATTTCGCAGTGGAGCAGCCAAAATGCGCAGGAATTAACTGAAGATGCTGATTTACCCAAAATGCCACAAAGTGCTAGAGTATCTTAATGGGTCTGGCAGCAACTCGGGAGAACATGGGTGTTTCGGGCAAGCAGAATCCTGATCCAAAACGTCACCTATCCATGATCTCTGGAGGAGCAGCTTGACCTGCTGCGTTACTCCAGCACTTTGTGTCCTTTTGTGTAAACCTCCACCTTGTTTGCAGAATATTATGTGACAGTGTTAGACCTACAGGAGAAGTGTAGCGAAGAAAAAGTGGCAGGGTCAATTTGTGATAGGTTGGGGTATTGGGGCTAAACGATCAGCTTACGAGGGTTCTGTTCAGAAGTCTGATAACAGCGGGGGACAAGGCTTTAAAAAATCTGGTGATTTGTGCTTTCACACCTTCATATCTTCATCCTGATGAGAAAAGGGAGGAGAGGGAATGATGGGGGAGTGAGCGGTACTTGATTATTTTGGCTTTTTCCCCAAGACAGTGTGAAGTGTAAATGATGTGGGGGAAGTTGGTTTGTGTGATGGACTGGGCTGCATCTGCAACTTTCTAATTACTTGCAGTCTTGGGTAAAGCTGTTGCCAAACGCATTGTGATGCATACTGATAGGATGCTTTCTATTGTGCATCTGTATCTTGGACAATATAGCTCACCCCCTCCATGACACACAGGTCAACCGAAGGAGTTCCTTCAGCAACAGACTGGTTCCACCAAGATGCGGCACAGATCGCCACAGGAGATCCTTCTACCCTGCGGCAATCAAACTTTACAACTCCTCCCCCTTCTGTCGTGGGGTAGACTGAGACTGAGACTGACTCCCCTCCGCCCCCCACCACCTCAATCTTTGCACATCCCCAAGCCTTACCACTCCTCACTTTAGTTTCATGTTTCATGTATTTTGTGTTTTATGACTGTTGACAGATCAATTTCCCTCCTGGGATAAATAAAGTTCTATCTTATCATATCGTAAAAATTGGCAAGGCTCAATCGAGACAAGCCTAACTACCTTGCAGTAGTCATATGTGGAGGCATTTATGTGTTTTCTTGCCCACAGCTTCAATACGGCTGGACCAAGAGAGATATCACTCAATTTCACCACCAATTTTCATCCTGCACTCAAATTTACTTGGACCATCACCGACACCTCCCTCCCCTTTCTTGATCTCACAAAAAATAGACTATTGACTGACATCGATTACAAACCCACTGACTCCCACAACTATCTCTACTACACTTCTTCCCACCCTGCTTCTTGCAAAGACTCTATCCTCTACTCCCAATTCTTCCATCTATGTCGCATCTGCACCCAAGATGAGGTATTCCATACTAGAACATCCGAGATGTCCTCATTCTTTCGGGACTGGGGGTTCCTCTCTCCCATCATGAATGAGGCCTTCACTCGTGTCTCCTTGGTACCCCGCAGCTCTGACTTTTCTCCCCCACCCCTCGTCGCTACAGAGACAGACCCCCCCTAGTCCTTACCTTCCACCCCATCAGCCGTCGCATACATCTCTGAAATTTCCACCACCTCTAACGGGATCCAACCACTAGTCACATTTTCCCATCTCCACCGCTTTCCACAGAGACCGTTCCCTCTGCAACTCCCTGGTTAACTCATCCCTTCCCACCCAAACCACGCCCCACCCCCAGGTACTTTCCCCCGCAACCGCAGAAGATGCAACACCTGTCGCTATACCTCCTCCCTCGACTCTGTCCAGGGACCCCGACTGTCCTTTCAGGTTAGGCAGAGGTTCACTTGTACCTCACCCAACCTCATCTACTGTATCCATTCTTCAAGATGTGGACTCTTACATCGGCGAGACCAAACGCAGACTGTGCGATCGTCACGTGGAACACCTTCGCTCAGCCCGTGTGAACCAACCTGATCTCCCGGTTGCGGGCCACTATAATTACCCTTCCCATTCCTACACAGACCTTTCTGTCCTCGGTGTCCTCCATTGTCAGAGTGAGGCTAAACACAAATTGGAGGAACTGTATCTCATGTTTAGCTTGGGCAGCTTACAGCCCAGTGGAATGAATTTTGATTTCTCTCACTTCAGGTAGCCCGGCATTCCCTCTCTCCCTAGCCATGTCGTGGTGGAGAAGCTTGAGTGGACCTAAGAACCTGAGAGCAATGCCGTCTGGAGCTATGCTCCTGGTAGGGCCACCCATGGCGGGAAGGTCGAGGGGGAGGACTCTGACAAAGAGCAATCCAACCAAGACCTCAACGGTGGAACAGGCGGAGGACGATGACTGACCTTAGTGGAGCGTCACAACGGCTGGGAAGGCGGATGAAGGCTGCAGCAGAAAAGGGTCTCCGGTCGTCTTGGACTCCATGCCACCGGATCCTGACCCAGATCTGTCAAGGACCGTGGGGTGGCTGTCTGTGCACCAGTCTCCCCACGTTAAACAAATTTGTGCACAGGCATCCTCCATATAGCACCTTGGAGGGTTGAAGGAAAACACCAAATGCAAACATCCACTGCCTTGTGGCTATTACCTTATTCATGAAAGGTGAAGACTGGATCCGGCGGAATATGCGGAGTAGATCACCATTTGATGGTCCAACGGGTAGGAAGGTGGACTCAGCAAAGCGTGGTGGAGCGCAATTAGGGCACAATGTTCATGCAGAACACTGGTGGCCATCCACTGCATCATGACCTATTGCCAGCCATTGGGCTACATCTTGCCACTGGATCCAGATAGGCCGGGACGAGTGAGTGAGGCTGATGATTTGTGCAACCCTCCCTCACTTTAATCCAGGTCAAGCGCAAGTCATGACTTCAGGACCTGTACCGTCCAACGGGAGTTCACCACAGGAGCGTGTGCAGCTGAGAAGAAGCGCGCCGCAGAAGCTCAGAGGAATGTGCAGCATGTGCAAGGCTCGAGTCACTTCAACTTCTACTGCAATGCCCACCCAACTGTGTCCCATATGTGTGCGAGCCTTCCGGGCCCGGATCATTCTCACCAGTCCCCCCCCAAGTCGCACTAGCTTCTCCTATTCATCCTACAAACAGCTTACAAAGGCCTGTTCCCATTATCATTGTTACTTTTTTGCATATCTTTTATTCATTGTTCTTTATCTCTCCACTTCACCGCTTCACCGTCTATACCTCTTGTTTCCCTTATCCCTTATCAACCCTTCCAAATGTGAAACCATGCGTGTCACCAGAAAGAGAAATCCAGGCGAAACATCTTACAATATACTTGATGCCACCCTTGAAGAATCCAAACAAACCAAGTATCTTGGCATCATATTGCAGAACGATCTAAGTTGGAATGGTCACTCATCATGCAACGGTGAAAGCAACAGGTGCCTAAATTTTCTGAGGCGTAACTTTAATGATTGTTCAACTCTGTCAAGGAGAAGCTATACTTCAGCCTCGTTAGACCTCATTTGGACTACGCAGTTGCAGCATGGGACCCATACACAAATAAAAACATTTCTTCCATCGAAAGTGTCCAAAGACAGGCAGCTCGATTTGTTACTGATACCTATGAGAGAGAAGTGAGTGTCAACAAGCTTCTGAATTCTCTGGGGTGGAACCCTCTCCAAGACAGACGTGAAGCTCGCCGTTTGACCTGTTTTTACAAAATGTTAAATGTCCAGCTCGACATAGATTACAAAACCTACACCAAACCCAAACCAATTAGGAGCAGACGAGGGCAATCGATCCAATTTGAGATACCAGCTACCAAGACAGATGTGTACAGCAATTCGTTCTTCCCCCGCACAATTAAAGCATGGAATAGTCTGCACCCTACCATAGTTACACAACCAGATGCAACTAAATTTAAGGTAGCTCTTTCTTCCCAAGAACCCTTTCTGGCTTAAGTCCTCCTGCCACCACCTCCAGTTTAAATTCCATTTGGAATATTTTGGAGGACCATGAAACCAATAAACCACTCTGAAGAAGGGGCTCGACCCGAAACATCACCCAGCGGCCTGAGTTACTCCAGCTTTTGTGTCTATCTTACTATGTTTGTTAATCCCTTCCCTTCCTAATATGAAAATATTTTTATAACAATTTACATCCTTTAGACTTTACTGCAGACTTGAGGGATACAGCTGGGAGACAGGCTCTTCGGCCCATCGAGCCTGCGCCAACCAGCGATCGCAGTACACTAACACTATCCTACACACTAGGGACAATTTAACAATTTACAGAAGCCAATTAACCTACAAACCTGTCCATCCTGGAGTATGGAAGAAAACTGGAGCACCCAGAGAAAAACCACGTGATCACAGGGTGAACGTGCAAACTCCGTACAGACATCCAGAATCTAACCCGGGTCTCTAACACTGTAAAGCAGCAACTCTACCGCTGCACCACTGTCTTCTTCTTTTCGTGTCTTTGAAGCTGGTTGGCTATATGACAGTTTCCCATTCCTTTACACAGTCCTTTGCGTTTTTATTGAACACTGCAAGATCCTTTGAGCTGCACTGGTTGGGTAGTAGGGGGCAGACAAGGCAGTGCTGCATTGTATGGTCCTCTTCTCCACATTCACAGGTGGTTTGGCCAGTTTCATAGCCCCATCTGGCCATGGCAGCTTTTGATCGCCCTGTTCCTGTTCTCAGGCGGTTGAGCGTCTTCCACTGGACCCATGGTGCTTCTGAGCCCGGAGGGAGGGCTTCAGAAGGAGGGATACCCATGTCAGTTGGAGGGGGGTCGTCCTCAAGCCTTTTTGTCCATAGTTGGAGTCTGGCTTCTTCCCGTGATGCTATTAGGGGCTGGACATGGCTGAGAAAGCTTCTCCTGGACTTCGGCCGTTGGGCCGGGGGTACACGTCCGTAGAGGGATCAAGGTGGAAGCGTTCACGTCGCGATCCCTGTCAAGTAATATCACCAAATTACTTGCGAATTCTACCAAACACTTTGAAGCCAAGCCGAAAGACAAATGCACCACTGTGCCATCCCTAAATTCCTTGCAAAATCCTTTACAACTCCTGATGAATTATCTTTTCCAGTTCTTTGTACAGTATCTCTCACAGTCATCACGATCTGTGTAAGTCTTTGCATTTTACTACCCATCTAGTCTCTGCCAGCCATTTACACTAATCATACATTATTCTTCCATCAACCTCCACATCGTCCTCTTCCCCAAATTCTACCAATTACCAAATTAATTGTGGTGGCGCAGCGGGTAGAGCTACTGCCTCTCAGCGCCAGACACTTGGGTCCGATCCCATCCCGATCTGTGTGGAGTTTGCAATTTCTCCCTGGACCACGTGGGTTTTCTCCGGGCTCCTCGGTTTCCTCCCACATCCCAAAAGGACGTGCGGGTTTGTTGGCTAATTGGCCCTCTGTAAATGGCCCCTAGTGTGTAGGCAGTGGCTGGGAATGTGGGATAGCGGAGAACTAGTGTGAATGGGTGATTGGTGGGCGTGGACTCGGTGGGCCAAAGGGCCTGTTTCCGTGCTGTATCCCTAGACTAAACTAAACTACCTTAAGCATTCCAGTTAGATAGCACCAGCGGTTGGGCCTGATGCTGGCTGTGGGATCCGTATGGCAGTGGTTTCTACCAGCTCTGATACTGAGCCAATAAGTACCAGCTCAACCTGCATCATCTCTCTCATATCAATCCTTTCATCCCAGGACTCTTCAATTAACTTCCTTTCAACTGACTCCATTGCAAGTATGTCCCTTGTTAAATGAGGAGATCAAAATTGTACAGGACTCTGAGTGTGACTCGTCCTGAATGATTTTAATGGTTCAATGGAGTTTATTTGTCACTTGTGCAACGGCGCAGTGAAATTCTTTATGCATATTTACACATGCAGACGCCGCCATGTCTTGGTGCCATGTCCACAGTCCAACAGTCCGGCTAGCCCGCCCACTCGCGCACTCGGTCTATTGGAGCGGTTCCTGATCCAGGTGAGCCCCAGACTCCTGCATGGCCTTCCTCAGTCACCTTCGATCAGCCCGTGAACCCACGTCTCTCTCTTCTCTCCTCGCCCGGCCGTTTTTGTGTCGCGGCAGCGCCTGCTGCAGCCGATCTTGAAGGCGCTGGCGGTATTACCCCAGTTCACCCTCCTACTGACCTATGCTTAGTTTAGTTTAATTAATTGTCACAGTTAAAAACTTTTGTTGCATGCTAACCAGCCAGCGGAAAGACAATACATGATTACACTCGAGCCTTGCACAGGGTACAGATACATGATAATGAATAATGTTTAGTGCAAGATAAAACCAGTAAAGTCCGATAAAGTCCCTTACTTCCAGCATCTGCAGTCCTTGTTTATAGCATTGTGCAAGTATCTTCACCTTAAGGGCACCAATGGTTAAGGATGGCAGCTTGCCATCTTTTCCAGGTCAAATTTGGATGAGCAATCAATATTGGTCTTGTCAACAATACCCAGCTCCTAAAAATTGAATAAAAAAATAAAAAAGGACTTTCCAATTTCTACTCTACAACCCCTTGTAAAAAAGGTCAATATTGCATTTGTCTTCTTAATTAGTTTTTGCGCCTGTATGCTAGCTTTCTGTGGCTCTTGCCCAAGAACACCTATCTCCCTCAGCATAGTAATCATTCACCTAGTAACTAATTTTCTGCTTTACTATGCTTATGCCAAAATGCATAAGCTCACCTTGCCCCAGGTTATCCCCACTTGCCAAATCTTTGCTCTCTTGATAAGCTTATCTGAAGGTAGACACAAAAGCTCAGCGGGTCGGGTAGAATCTCCGGAGAGAAGGAATGGGTGACCTTTCGGGTCGAGAGCCTTCTTCAGATTATAAGCCTATCTATATCCCTTTTAGATACTCCCCACACCTTACTTTCCCACACACTTATACACCATCAGTAAATAAAGCTGCAATACAATGTCCCATCTTATAAACTGTAAATACCTAAGCAAAGCAGATGGAAACCATGTTTGACATAGACGTGCAGATAGCCACGTTGGTGGTGCAGTTTGTATTGCGTGTGGGAATGCCAGATATTGTGGGGGCGTTTAGTTTAGTTTAGAGATACAGCATGGAAACAGACCCTTCGACCCACTGAGTCCGCACCAACCAGCGATCACCGCTCACACTTAACACTATCCTACACACTAGGGCCAATTTACCATTTTTTTTACCAATGCCAATTAATCTACAAACTTATATGTCTTTGGAATGTGGGAAAAAACCGGAGCACCCGGAGAAAGCACATTCAGATCACTGGGAGAACGTAAAAAATTCCATACAGACAGCAACCATGGTCATCTCCAGAGATGCTGCCTGACTAGCTGAGTTACTCCAGCACTTTGTGTCTTTTGATAGGAAATAAATATTGGCCTTAAAAGTGACATATAAATCCTGTAGAAAAAAGGAATGAAAAAAATAATGAACTCCCTGTTACTATTGACAGAATACTTTACTCCCCTGATGAAATATTCCTTGAGCGCTAGAGGTAGATGTCTAGTTCCTTGAGAGGGGATGGGGACCATAGACGTGAGCTCCCCTTCCCTTCCTCACTTCCTCCTTCAAGGTCACCAGGCATGTCCACCATGCCTCAACCCCTCTGTCTAATTCTCAACCAACAGGAACGTCACAGACGTCTTCAAGGTAAAGGATTTTTTGCTATCTCAATGAAGAGAGGATAGACAATTATCCAGATTAATAGCAGTGTAAAAAATCGATACTGATAAACGCTGCAAGGGTATGAACGTTACAGTTTCTGAATAAACACGTCACCCAATTCTCAAAACTTTATCAGAAAAAGGGTGGCGCAGCGGTAGAGTTGCTGCCTTACAGCGCTAGAGACCAGGGTTCTACGGGTGCTGTCCATACGGAGTTTGTCCATGCTCCCTGCGACCGCGTGGGTTTTCTACGGGCGCTCCGGTTTCCTCACGCATTCCACAGTTGTGCGGTTTGTAGGTTAATTGGCATCTGTAAATCGTCCCTCGTGTGTGTAGGACATAGAACCACTGTCCACGTGATCACTGGTCGGCGCGGACTCCTTGGGCTAAAGGGCCTATTTCCACGCTGTATCTCTGAAAACTAAAACTAAAAAACTAAGCAAACAGCAATGAGTACACGCAGAGTTTGAACAAAGTGAATTGATTTCTCTAGAACGCCAGAGAGTAAGGAGAGACCTGACGGAAGAACGTATAATTATGAGAGGTATAAGGTGGAGTAAACAGTCAGAAGCTTTTTCCCAGGGAGATAATGTCAAAGACTGGAGGGCATAGTTTGAGGATGAGAGGAGCAAAGTTTAAAGAAGATGCGAGGGGCAGGTTTGTTACACAGAGAGTGGTGGTGCTTGGAAGGGGCTGGTGGTAGTGGAGTCTGATATTATATTAGTGTTTATGGTATGATACCTTATTTGTCACATGTACCAAGGTACAGTGAGATTCATTTTTGTATACTATTCAGTAAAAGTATCACTCTACATAAGCACTTAGACGCATCTTAGGTAGCCATCTCAGACACAGTACAAGTGTACAGCAGTCGTACCCTAGGACAGTATACAGAGTCGCCAGTTTGTCGCCATTTTCAAGTCCCAGTTGTTGCAAATGCAGGGATCTTGATCTGACCATGAAGGCCCGTTGTCCTGGCGGCGTTGCAGGGTCGGCCTGGCCAATCGTGGACGCTGGTGTCCTACGCCTCTGCTCCACCGCTGTAGGCCGCGTCCGGTCCACATGATCGGCCTCTGGGAGCGGCACCCGGTCTAGCCATGCCCCAGGCTGCCGCAGGGCCTCCAGCGGCCCACTCTCCCGACGAGGCCATTCACTCCCTCCCGCAGCCGGTCCGCTCACTGACCCTACAGATGGGTTCCCGGGTCCTCGATCCGTGGCGAGCGGATTCCGGAAGATGCTTTTAGATAGGCACATGGATATGCTGGGAATGGATGGCTATGGATCATGTGCAGGCAGATGAGATTAGTATATTCTGTTCAGGACAGAGTCTGGGCTGAAGGGCTTCTCCCTGTGCTGCACTGCTCTCTGTTCTATAGAAACTGTACAGTTGTTGTTAGATGTTCCCAGTTGGTAGAAGGATAGATGTGAGGCCAGCATGCGGTGATATCCATTGAAGGGAGGATGGACAACATGATCTAATTTTAAGCAGATCAAGAACACTGGTGGCAGCACTAAGTGGTAAACCCTGTTAAAAGTGTGCCGGGCATTCATTGTTTTATTGAGAGATTCACAATTTAGTAATAAAAAATGTTATCATTTGTGAAACTGTAATTACATCCTATAACTGAGAGTTGTGTCTGCAGACTCATCGAGTCATAGAGTGATACAGTGCGGAAACAGGCCTATCGGCCTAACGTGCCCACACCGGCCAACATGTCCCACCTACACTAGTCCCACCTGCCCGTGTTTGGTCCATATCCCTCCAAGCCTGTCCTATCCATGTACCTGTCTAACTGTTTCTTAAATGTTGGGCTAGTCCCAGCCTCAACTACCTCCTCTGGCAGCTTGTTCCATACACCCACCACCCTTTATGTGAAAAGGTTATTCCTCAGATTCCTATTAATTATTTTCCCCTTCACCTTAAGCCTATGTATCTGGTCCTCGATAGGAGCTCTATTCTGGGCACAGCCTTTGGGAAGGATCCCTCCGCTATAGACTTTAGACTTTACTCTTTAGAGTTACAGCATGGAAACAAGCCCTTCGGTCCACCGAGTCCGCGCCGACCAGTGATCTCTGTACACTGACACTATCCTACACATCAGGGACAATTTACAACTTTTTCCAAAGCAAATTAGCTTACAAACCTGTACGTCTTTGGAGTGTGGGAGGAAACTGGAGCACACGAAGAAAACCCACGCAGTCACAGTGCGAGCGTACAAACTCCATACAGAACAGCACCCGGTCACGATCATTCGCGGTTCGCTGGCGCTGTGAGGCAGCAACTTTACCGCTGCACGTTGGAAAGAGGAGTACAGGGGGGGGGGTTACTAGGTGGGACCAGGGATAAAAGAGACAACCTTATTCATCAAGCAGAGAGGATTGGGGTGGGGGAGGGGGGGGGGGGGGAAATTACTCTCAGGTATAACATCATGGAAGGTTTTGTTCACTTACTGTAAATAAAGAGAAACAGTTTCTAGTGTAGAAACATGAGGGAGGATATTAACTGTGAGTTATTATACTCTTAGGGCACTGTGAAAGGGTGTGGGAACGAATGCACTGATATTTCTTTGAAAAGACTAGCAGAAATAAGGGGGAGATTTACAGATATGTGGAGAGAGAGTAAGGGAGCTTCAGTCAGTGTATCACTCTCTGGCACATGCATTATGGATGAGATGGCCACTTTCTCGGCTGTGACAACCTCCAATGCTGTGAGCTACCACCTCCATAAAAGAGCACAGTGCTTTATGTGCCACGTACTAACATTTTACTAGAAAAGCAATCACTAAACGCAATCAGGTACTTTGTGCATATGTAAACTGCCTCGCTAAATTGCAGGGCATTGTCTGGAAATATGGCTTTTACGAATGTACAGAGACTGCTGGACAGTGATGGGTGTCAGTGGGAGATGTACGATCCACATTACTGCAGGTGTCTCAACCACACACACATGTTTCGAATGGCAAATCCTCAATGGCGATACTTGAAGGGACTTGTCCATTGAGAAGCACTGGCACTAGAGGTTATTCTGGGCCGAGCGCATACTTCTGCAACTCAAGCTATAGAATAGGGGCAGCACGGAGGAGTAGCAGTAGAACTACTGCCTTACAGCACCAGAGACCCGGGTTTGATCCTGACTGTGCGTTCTCTCTCAATAAAACCGGTGCCCAAGAAGAGCAAGGTGACGTGCCTCAATGACTATCGACCAGTGGCATTAACGTCTGTGGTGATGAAATGCTTTGAGAGGTTGATCATGGCGCAAATCAACTCCTACCTCGACAAGAACCTGGACCCACTGCAGTTCGCGTACCGCCATAACAGATCAGCGGTGCATGCGATCTCACTGGCTCTCCACTCCGCTCTGGACCACTTGGACGGCTGTTATTCATTGACTACAGCTCGGCGTTTAATACAATCATCCCCTCCAAGCTGGTTACCAAGCTCTAAGATCTGGATCTCTGCACATCCCTCTGCAATTGGATCCTCGACTTCCTCATCCACAGACCACAGTCTGTCCGTAATGGTGGAAATGTGTCATCCTCAATAACAATCAGCACAGGAGCACCTCAAGGCTGCATGCTCAGCCCTCTGCTTTACTCACTCTATACTCATGACTGCGTGTGAACTCCATCATCAGGTTCGCCAATGACACTGCTGTTGTGGGGCGAATCACTGATGGGGACGAGTCAGAGTATAGAAGTGAGATCAGCCGATTGACCAAATGGTGCCAGCACAATAACCTGGCCCTCAACACCAGCAAAACCAAGGAACTGATTGTGGACTTTGGAAGGTGTAGGATAGGGACCCACAATCCCGTTTACATCAACAATGGTAGAAAGAACTTCAAATTCCTGGGCGTGCACATTTCCGAAGATCTTTCCTGGTCCCAGCACACTGATGCAATTATAAAGAAAGCACATCAGCGCCTCTACTTCCTGAGAAGATTATGGAGAGTCGGTGTGTCAAAGAGGACTCTCTCGAACTTCTACAGGTGCACAGTAGAGAGCATGCTGACCGGTTGCATTGTGGCTTGGTTCGGCAACCTGAGGGTCCAGGAGCGGAAAAGGATGCAGAAAGTTGTGACCACTGCCCAGTCCATCATCGGCTCTGACCTCCCCACCATCGAAGGGATCTATCGCAGTCGCTGCCTCAAAAAGGCAGCCAACATCATCAAGGACCCACACCATCCTGGCCACACACTCATCTCTCCACTGCCATCGGGCAGAAGGTACAGGAGCCTAAAATCTGTTACATCCAGGTTCAGGAACAGTTACTTCCCCACAGCCATCAGGCTATTTAACTCGCCAACAAACAGACTCTGAACTGTAACAGCCTGGTGCACTTTACCTGCTTATTTATGTGTATATTGAACTGAACTATTCTGTATTTTTGTTTACAATACTGCTGCAGCAAGCAAGAATTTCATTGTCCTATCTGGGACCCATGACAATAAATTCTCTTGACTTGACGAGTTTGTACGTTCTCCCCACAACTGCATGGGTTTTCTCCAAGAACTTCAGTTTCCTCCCGAACTCCAAAGACATACAGGTTTGTAGGCTTGGTATGAATGTAAATTGTCCTGAGTGTGTGTAGGATAATGTTAGTGTGTAGGATCGCTAGACGGTGTGAACGCGGTGGGCCGTAGAGCCAGTTTCCGCGCTGTATCTCTAAAACACTGAATCGTGAATATTGAATCGTGAATAGTAAATAGAGTGGATGAGGGAATTAACAGTATCTCAGTTCAGTTCAGTTTAATAGTAAGATTAAACAAGAACTTACCAGTTTGAAGTTTGATCTTGATTTTATGAGGAGTTACGATGAGCGATTACGTGAAGAAGGGCCGTCCGTCTGCGTGCGCGTCAATCTTCAAAGCAGCGGTGTTAAATCACAGATAAAAAGAAGACCTGAGAATAGTAAGATTGTAAAGAAACTAGAACTTCCATATGACCTTGATAGTATGAGGGTGGGAGCGGAGGGCACGTAATCGCTCATCGTAACTCCTCATAAAATCAAGATCAAACTTCAAACTGGTAAGTTCTCGTTTAATCTAACTTTTTTACTTCGGAGTCACGTGAGTGACTACGTGAAGATTTCAAAGCTCTGTGATTTTACGCCGGTTACGAATCCAGGCGTCACACACTGAATGGATTGGCCATGGATGAGTGTAATTATTAAAGCATTCAGACCTTACGTAGTTAAATAAAGACACTGATGCTTTAAATGAAAGAAAAGTTTTAAAAATAGTTACCCCTCCCAACCTTGGGAGGTAACTAAGGGACAGAACTTAAAATGGTACGTGCAAACACCCCCAGTCCAGTTATGGGTTTGTTATAAAACCGGTGGACCGTTATTTCATTCGTCCATCCTGCAGCCTCTAGGATGTCGTCAAGGGGCACGTCCATAGCTCTTGCTGCCGACGTAGATGCAGCCCTGGTGGAGTGAGATTTAACCATATAAATGTTTACTCCTGCTACCGCAATTACCTCTTTTGACCATCTGGAAATGGTTTGAGGACACCTTCTGGTGTGGTTTTTTATGGCTGATGAGGACCGATTGTTCTGAGCCTCTGAGGTTCTCCGTAACTCTCAGATAGTGGTGTTAGTACGTTACCACATACACAACCGTTGGTCCTCTGGATATGCCAAGAACTGGATCTCCATCCCTGGCATTCCTGGCCTGCTCTGTTTATCAGGTTCCTGATTAGGAATGTTATGTTCAAATTGGTGGTCATGTAGTCCAACCGTAGCTTTTGCAGTGTCTGGACTCTTTGTCAGCATACCACCTTCAGGGTTAGTTATAGGCGGTCTCCACTGTCAAAGTGTGGTTAGTACCACGCTCACATCCCATGTGTCCGTGTACCTTGGCCTTGGAGGTCTTAAATTGTAAATTCCCTTCATGAATTTTGTTGTAAAGGGGTGCGTTCCTATCGACCTGTGCCCTGCTTCCGGCATCAGATAGGAGGAGAGTGCGCCTCTGGAACCATAGATTACACTATAACTTTGTTTATAGTTATAGTACAGAGTTGATAGGAACTCCAAGACATCCGTTATCCGAACTGTGTTGTATTTGTTCGGACAGTCCTATGCCTTGAAATGGCCTCCTCAGAATCTGCAGACCAACAAGTTAATACGTTCATGTAGTGGATGATTACTCCCTGTAACTGGGTTCACTAGCAGGTCCCTGCTCTTGGGTACAGCCATAACTGGCTGGACTATAATTCCCAAAATGTTTGGGGACCAGGCTTGAGTAGGCCAATCTGGCACTACCAATATGCCTGTGCCTTAGTCTTGCTTGATTTTGGTCAAGCATCGGTTTGTGAGACAAATTGGCGGAAAGCATACATAAACATTCCTCCCCAATTGAGGGAGAAAGCATCCACTGCCTTTGCTCCTGGATCCAGCTCGCAGGACACATAACTGGGTAACTGATGGTTTAGTCTAAATGCAAACGGATCAACATCTGGTATGCCAAATCGTGTAGTTATTTCCTTAAATACTGTTTGATTCAACATCCATTTTGTGTTGTTATTAAACATTCGTGACCCAGCATCTGTCACCATGTTATATCTACCTCGTAGATTACCCAAATATTCCTCTCGATACACCAGTGCCAAATGAGGTTCGACAATCTGTCGTAAGATACAGATTTTACACCACCCTTGTTAATGGATATATGCCACCGCAGTGGTGTTATCAATCTGAATTTGAACAAGCACCGGTTGCATATACTACAGAGAACCAATCCATAGTTTGCCAATTTGGCCTGCATGGAATCTGAGTGTTCGTTCCTTTGCTCGCTGTAAATTCTGGTAATGCAAAGGCCCGTGACGTACTGCTGGGAATGCAGCTACTATTTACCAATTACACTCGCTGTTTGCCTGATAGATGGCTAGTATTTGACTATCAGGTCATAGCAGGATTAATTAAATATTGTTGTTTGCCCCTAAGCAAAGTCACCAACATATTTGCTGTTTTTGATAGTAAATTCTAGGTAATCAATTACCCTTGTAGGTGTCAATTTTGATTTAACTGGATGGATTAGGTAACCAATTCTTTCAAACAGGGTTTTGGTTTGCTTTGACTGATGCTTCTGACAATTCTTGGTGACTCCAAAATAAAAATGTCCTCCAAATATGCCATTACTATGTGGTTTTGAGACCTTTGTAGTCCCAGAATTGGTTTCCGTAGTTTAGTCAATAGTCTAGGAGCTGATGTCAACCCATTTGGCAGAGCCATGCCATCCATTAAACTTCAAATATCTCCTGTTATTAGTGAATAGACACCGAATAGTATGCATCTTTGAGGTCGATGCATGCCATGTGACCATTTTATAGGAAGCTCCTATAAAACAGTTGTTAGACCGTAACAAAAAATTGCTGTTCTGAAAGTCTACTGCACAAATGAGTTAAACCTGGATGAAGTGACATCCTCCATCTGTCACCAGTCCTGGAAGGCAATCCTGCCCAAAATACTGGGCCTGCCTTGAAGAAAACTCCGGTCCGAGTTCCAAGTCTGCTTGGAACCTGTAATGTTTGAGACCACGTAAGACCCTGTTGTGACTAGCACAAGCAGAAGGAAAACACGTCCGACATCTTGTTAGTATGATTTATTCTGCCCCACCCACGGACACTTCTCCAAGGTCACCTGCTCTCGATCACGAGGCACAGCCCTTTATATTAAAGGGGCACTGGCATTTACATATACATCACATCTCCCCCTTTACTTTAATTACAATTCTCCCCCTTCCCTTAAATTACCTTACATCCCCCCCTTCAACGTTGGTCAAAATTAATAACTTGAACCTTAATGAATTTAATGTGGATAAAGTACCACAAATAACACAGTGCTCGTCATACTACAAAACTATAAAAAATTGCCCAACAATTTTACATAACAAGTCGAGTTGGGGGTTTTGACAATCGCCCACTTCTCGTGCAAGTCGTCTTTCCAACTCGTTCTCTGTCGTATTTCTGTTGTGTGCGAGTGTGTCTTGGCTCGCTTTGAGCTGATTCCCCCACCACAGACCCTTGTGATGCGGCCTGTGATAGTTCGCTTGAGTTTGGGAGACTAGCTCCTTCCGGGTGAGGGGTTCCTCCTTGTGGGAGAGTGTTCGCACTTGTCTGCTGCGTGTTGCCAGGGCATGGCTCAGCTGCTTCGTGCGCAGGTCGTATGTCCTTCCTGTTCCTGCGGAACTCTGTACCGCTCGGTGTAGAGATGACGTAGCTCCGAGGGGACAGGTTTTCTCTTGCAATACGGCCGCGTTGCCACTCAGTTGGTTTGGCATGAAACCACACCTGTTGTTGTTGTTCCAGGCGTGGCAGCGGCTCGACGCTTGCCTTCTCATTGAAGTATGCTGCCTGTTTTTCTTGTCGGATGGCCAGTTGTGGTCCCATGGGAGGGACATGATGAGGCAGTAAGAGTGATAGAGGCGATGGCAATTTGCTTCTTAACAGTCTACTGTTCAGTAACTGTGAGGGGGCATAGCCGCCTGTCCCATCAAGTGGGGTGTTGCGGTAATCGAGGATGGCGTACATCGGTCACGGCCGCTGCGTTTGGCTTTCCTCATGATACCTTTTATAGTTTGCACACAGCGCTCTATCTGCCCGTTGCTCTGTGGATATATGGGACTTGAGGTGACATGGGTAAATTCCCAGTCATCCTGGAACCTACGAAACTCAGCACAGACAAATTGTCTCGCGTTGTCAGTCGTCACCAAGTCAGGAATGCCATTCCGGGCAAACATGCCCTTCATCTCACGTATCACCGAATGTGACGTCATGTCTGTCAGTTGCGCTATTTCTGGGTACTTGGAGTAATAGTCCACTACAAGCAAATGGTCAACTACCTCCAGATGGAAGATGTCTGCGCCGACCTTAGACCAAGGTCTGCTGGGGATGAAGTGTGGTTGGAGCGGCTCGCTTGCTTGTGCTTTCCTTGTCGCCTGGCATATCGAGCAATTTCCCACAGTGTCCTCAATCTGTGCGTTTATTCCTGGCCACGCAAATAAATTGCGGGCTCGTTGTTTAAGTTTCACTACTCCCAGATGTGATTCATGTAGTGCGTTCAGCATCTGCCTCCGCATGCTTTGGGGGACCACGATTCGGTTTTCCCTCAAGACTAATCCATCAACTTCAACCAGCTCGTCATGGTATGTATGAAACAGAGTCAAGTCCGAGGGCAGATCACCCCTGTTACTAGGCCAACCCTTCCTTATATACTCGCACAACAGTGTTAGGGTTCGATCTTTCTTTGTTTCAGCCTTGAACTGCGCAATGGCGCTCGTCTGACATGTGTAGGATGGCTTCTACAGCATGTATCACGTTCGGCAGTGCGGTGTACTCTTCCGCAGGTGTGTTTGCACTGGGCAGCCGGCTCAGGGCATCGGGGACAAACATTTCCCGTCCCGGCTTCCACCGTATTTCCAGGTCGTACCGTAGCAGGTGCATTCGCATGCGTTGGAGTCTGGGGCTTAATTTGTGTAGTGGCTTGGCGAGCAAGCCTACTAATGGCTTGTGGTCAGTAAGAATTACTGTGCGCTGACCAACAATGAAGTCATGAAACTTTCTGCATGCATACAGTATGGAGCACAGCTCCTTCTCTATAGTTGCATAGTTGCGCTCGGCCGCGTTCACACATCGTGATGCGTATGCAACAGGTCTCTCGTCTTGCATCAGGACCGCTCCAAATCCGCTGTTGGAAGCATCTGTGGCAATTGACACTGGCGCGTTCACATCGTACAGTTTGAGTATGGGTGGTGAAGTGAGAAGACATTTCAGCTTGTCTACTGCATGTCTGTGCTTCTGCTCAAAATGCCACACTATTCCCTTTTCTGTTAGCTGTCTAAGTGGGGCGGTGATCTCCGAGAGGTTCGGAACAAACTTAGCCATGTATGTCACCATCCCCAAGAACGTTTGCACTTCAGCCTTGTTTTTCGGGTATGGCATGTGTAGCATGCTGCTGACACGAGATGGGCTTGGTGACACGCCTGCTTGCGAGATGACGTGTCCCACATATTCAATCTCATTTGGGCGCATTACCGATTTTCGGGGATTGAGCTTTAGGCCGGATTCTTTCACCCGTTTGAGTAGGGCTTTCACCCTTGTGTCATGTTGTGATGCGTTCACATCACAAACGAGAATGTTGTCGACCACTATCTCCACCCTTTGTAAATCACCAAACTCTTCCTGCATCACCCGCTGCCAAATCTTACTTGCGGATGAAATTCCAAATGGAAGCACGAGATATCGGTAATCCCAAAGGGAGTATTAAATGTGGTCAGACGCGAGCTGTCATCGCTCAGTGGGAACTGCCAGTACCCACTTGTAGAGTCAAATTTTGAGAACCATTCTGCTTTCGGCAAGCGGGCTGCAATATTCTCGAACGTCGGCATTGGGAAATGCTCCCTACGAATGGCCGCATTGAGGTCACGTGGGTCAAGGCATATGCGAACTTCACCATTAGGTTTGCTGACCACAGTCATTGAATTCACCCAATCTGTCGGTTCACTCACGGGCTTTATGACTCCCAAGCTTTCCATGCGCTCTAATTCGGCTTTGACCTTATCCCTGATCTTATAGGGGATAGTGCGTGGCGGGTTTTGCTTAGGTTGCACGTTCTCTTGCAGCGCTATGTTGTACTCGTGTCTTTTTAGCCTTCCCAGCCCTTGGAAAATCTCACGGTTTTCCTCAATGATCCTTGCAGTGTATGATGGGCTCGCACTCACGCTATCAGCCGCCTCCTTTCGTACAAGAAGCCCTAACTTTTCACACGTTAGTTTCCCAAATATGGGTTTCACATTCCCCCTCACTATTTGAAAGACAACCCTGTGTTCTTTCTTACCTACTTTGACGTTCCCTGTTGCCTGCCCCACGGGCTTCATTGTATGTCCAGAATAGGATCTCAGTGTCACGTTCGTCTTCAGTAAGTCAAGACCAGTCTTTCTGAACAAGTGCTCTGGCAGGATGTCCACTTGAGCTCCAGAGTCAAGTTTGAACTCAATGTTCACATTGTTGATGATGCACATCTGTCCCCATTCACACGTCGACCCAATCACAGCATCAGTCACGGCGTCAATGTAGAAGACATCAACCTCGTCGTCCATTGGCTCAGGCAGCGGTGAGGCGTTCATCTGGAACTCGACGTTGCGGACGTCACGGCTCCAGTCCCCAGCCTTTTGGCTGATTCGCCGGTCATATTGTCGGGGACGTGGGCGGCTGTTGGGCGCTCTATTTACCGGGCAGTCGGGGGATCTGGAAAGATGTCCAATCTCTCCGCAGGTATAACATCTCATGTACTGAGCAGGGCAGTAGTTGCCTTTATGCCCGCGGGTGCATGACCGGCAGACGGTATCCTTACCAGAATCACGGATTTCTGTCTGTGGTTGTCTGGGTCGCGAATCCCTGCCTCGGCCCCAAGGTCGACTGGCGCTGTCCCGTTTCACATAATCAACTGTCTCTTCGGTGTCGATGGCGGTTGGGGCAATCTGCTTCATCTGTTCGGCTGTTGCTTCAGCTATCAGACACATGTCACTGCATTTTTCCAGTGTTAAATCATCGCATTGTAGTAGTTTTTCCCGGAGCGGCTGGCTGGTGATGCCGCAGACAATTCTGTCTCATAGCAATGAGTCATGGATAATGCCAAACTCACAATCTTTGGCTAAAGACTTCACTACAGTCAGGTAGCTGGAGAAGGTCTCCCCTCGCCGCCGATTACGTGTATTAAAGACATATCTTGAGACAGTTAAGTTCTTTTTTGGTTCACAGTATGTCTGAAACTTATCCTTCAGGGGTTGTATTTTGTCAGTTTCCTCCTGGGTAAACTCAAAGGTCTCATAAATCTCCTGAGCTGCTGGCCCGGCTACGTGGAGGAATGTTGCACAGCGAATATTATCTGGTTTATTTGTTAGTTCTGTTGCCGCCTCTTACAGCTGGAATGCCCTTATCCAGTCCTTATAATTCTTGGCCACGTTTCCTTGCATGGAGAGTGGTCCCGGTGGCTTGAGTCCTGACATTCTTTTCTTTAGTTTTTTTTTTTACTTTGACACCATGTAATGTTTGAGACCACGTAAGGCCCTGTTGTGACTAGCACAAGCAGAAGGAAAACACGTCCGACATCTTGTAAGTATAATTTATTCTGCCCCACCCACGGACACTTCTCCAAGGTCACCTGCTCTCGATCACGAGGCACAGCCCTTTATATTAAAGGGGCACTGGCATTTACATATACATCACAGAACCTATATATGTTGTGCAGTAAAAATAATCACATGTTGTTATCTGTTTTTTAAAACCAGTTCTGAAATTCATGTTATTGTCATTTTGAACAAAAACACAAGAGTAAAATTACCAACATGTAACTGGTCCACAAACCCTTGTTTCAGTAAACCCAGACCCACCTACCTCCATGGCTACCAGTGGTCTTGTGGTAAGCCCAAAGGCCCCTGATGTGGGTACCTTTTCTCTCCTTGATTGGGAGTAGGACTGGTAGGGAGTGTGGATTCCATGTTTCTCCTGACCTCTGCTAGGGTCTTGGTCTAAAAACCTCATCATAGCTCATGCCTCATGCCTTGTAGGACAATTCTGGCCATAATTCTGAGTCTGCCTTGAAAGACGACTGATCATATTTCCGTGCCCAGCTTTCAAGCTACCACCGGCTTCAGTGAACCGCTTACCCCCTATGGAGGTGTGGGGTGTGTTGTCGCCTACTGATGAAGTTTTGCTTGTCGTTGGTACCTTGATTGGTCCAACAGCTTTTGCTTCCTTCTTCTGGTCTTACCTGAAGAGAGGATTCTCCAAAGTCACCCTGATAGCGCTGTTCCCTTGCCGGCATTTGTGCGGGTATTCTGCCAACTGCTGTCTCTTGAGGCATGTGCTTCAGTATGTTCATACTTTAATTCGAGATCAGTTACCTACTGATCACTCACATTCCCCTCCACTGAGAGTGAGATTTGTAGGCAGCCTGAAAATAGGTGCTGCCGCAGGCCCCTGAGGATACCTGCACTTACATGGCCCCTCCAGCGGACCTAAATGAGAGTCTTGCTTTGGGTCAGACTGAAACTGACCGTGAATGCTCCTCTCCTCAGAGCAGGAGACATTTGCTAGATCTCTATCCAGGGAAGCACCCAGTGGAACCTGGATGATTGCAGAAGTATTTATTTTCTTTTGTGCTTATTATTTATTTTATGTAAAGCTCTTTGGTGTCAATGCAAGTTAACATAAACAGTGCTATATAAGTAAAAGTTACTTACTTACTTCCTTTCTTCTGCTTGTCCCAGGGAAAGTTCCCACCCCCACCCCCCCGGCTTTTGTACTCTGATTCAGAGTGGTTTCTTCCATATGTACTTCCTCCTCCAATGGGGAAGACATTGGGCTGCCCCATGTGCGAGGCTCCCGGTACTGCCTGCTGTAGGCCGCGGGCTGACACAGCTCCCTCCTTTGGAGCAGGACATTATTGTTGGAGCAACTTCTCCAAAAGTTGCTCCATGTGGAAGAGTCGTCCTCAGACGCTCTCCGTTGAGGGAGGGTATCCCTTTTCCCCCCGGACTCATCTGAGTCAACGGGTTTGTTTGACTTGCGGGTGTTTTTTCCCGTACTGCAGGACCACCAACGGAGCTCCTCCTCCTGCAACAAGTCTTCCTGCCGATTCTGCGCTATGTCGGGAAACAAGACCGTCGCCCGCTACTGGGAAAGCTGCGGTCTTCAGCAGCCGACTTCCCCGCGGACTGTCTCCTCGACATCTGGGCCCTGAAACTACAAAAAGCTTCAAGCCCGAAAGAACGCAGGTAAGTAATTCAACTTTCCTTACCTGCCCATCCCGACGGACTGGGAGGAAGCAGTGCCTCTGCCAGTTTGTCGCGCGTTGCGTTCAGACGTAATGACGCGCACGCAGACGGACGGCCCTTCTTCACGTAGTCACTCACGTGACTCCAAAGTAACATTTATTGTCACCTGTACGGTGAAAAGCTTTTGTTGCATGCTAATCAGTCAGCGGAAAGACAATACATGATTGCAATCAAGCTATTTACAGTGCATAGATACGTGATAAGGGAATAACGTTTCGTAAAACCAGCAAAGCCCGATCAAGGATAGTCTGGGGGTCTCCATTAGACAATTGACAATAGACAATAGGTGCAGGAGTAGGCCATTCGGCCCTTCGAACCAAAGAGATAGATAGTAGTTCAGCACTGCTCTCTGGTTGTGGTTGGATGATTCAGTTGAATTATTTAGTAGAGAGGACCTTCTGGTACAAATTCACAGTCTCATTTCACACAATTGTGCATGGTGGGTGACCTCAATAACCAAGTATTCTTGATTATCTTCAAGGAAAGGAAGCACGCTGGCGCAGTGGGTAGAGCTGATGCCTCACAGCACCAGAGACCTGAGTTCGATTCCGACCTCGGGTGCTGTCCGTGTGTAGTTTGCACGTTCTGCCTGTGACCGCGTGGGTTTTCTTCGGGTGCTCCAGTTTCCTCTCGCATCCCAAAGATGTGAAAATATGTAGGTTAATTAGCCCCTGGTGTGTAGGGAGTGGATGAGAAAGTGGGATTACATAGAACTAGTTTGACTAGTGGACCCTGTTTCCAGGCTGGATCTCCCTAACTCTCCAGAGGAGGAAAATTCGACTGCGGGAATGAAAGAGTCCGTCGGAGAGAAAGTCGTCACCAAGATCCCTTCTAGCCATCATGTTCCCATGGCTGAGGTGATGCTCTCTGAATCACAATGTGTTTTCCTTCATTGAGGAGGCACAGTGCACATGATCTTTATTCTGTGACAAGTCTAAAGATAGCTCCGAGAGTAACATCAATCACTCTCCGTGACCTTGCAAAGGTCTTTGATTCAATCAGTCAAGTCACAACGTGCAGGCATGATGGCTCACAAGTCATGATTCTAACCCCTGGATCCACCTCTAACCCAGTCTCAGGGAAGACATGTGTCAGGCAAGACTGTGTCATCACCCCAAACGTGTTCCCAATCTTGCATAACCGACCCTTGCAGTTCCTCTCCAACAAGATTAGTTTCATTTAGTTTATTATCATCAAGTGTACCGAGGTGTAGTACACAGCTTTTATTTGTGTGCTATCCAGTGAAAGGAAGGACTATATGTGACTACAATCAAGCCGTCTACAGTGCGCAGTTAAAGGAAAAAGGGTAAACATTTAGTGCAAGATAAGGTCCAATAAGGTCCAACTAATCAATAGTTCTAAGGTCTCCAATGAGGTAGATGGGAGATCAGGGCAGCTCTCTAGCTGATGAGAGGGCCATTCCGTTGCTTGATAACAGCTGGGAAGAAACTTCCTAAATCTGGAGGTATTCGTTTTCAAACTTCAGCACCTCTTGCCTGATGGGAGAGGGGAGAAGAGGGAGTGACCAGAGTGAGACTCATCCTTGATTACGTTGATGGTCTTTATGCAATGTTCCTGCTGGAAAAAAAGCTAAATTGGGAGTGCTGGTACAGGACTCCCAAAAAGTTAATTTGTAAGTCGAATCGGTAGTAAGGAAGGCAAATTCAATGCTGGCATTTATATCAAGAGGAATGGATTACAAAAAGAGAGATGTAATGCTGAGGCTCTATTAGGCGCTGGTCAAGCCGCATTTGGAGCACTGTGAGCAAATTTGGGCCTCATATCTGAGGGAGGATGTGCTGGTTCTGGAAAGAGTCCAGAGGAGGTTTACAAGAATGATCCCAGGAATGAGTGGGTTAGTATATGATGAGCGTTTGACGGCACTGGGCCTGTACTCGCTGGAGTTTAGAAGATTGAGGGGGGGACCTCATTGAAACTTATAGAATAATGAAAGGCATAGATAGAGTGGATGTGGAAAGGATGTTTCCACTGGTGGGAGAGTCTAGGACGAGAGAGTCATAGCCTCAGAATTAAAGGGTGCTCTTTTAAAAAGGATGTGAGGAGGAATTTATTTTGTTAGTTAATTTAGGGTAGTTGATTTAATTTCTTTAGGGTAGTTAATCTGTGGAACCCATTGCCACAGAGGGCTGTGGAAGACATCGGTGGAGATTTTTAAGGCAGAGAGAGACAGGTTTTTGATTAAAACAGGTGTTCAGGGTTATGGCCATGATCATATTGATCAGCCATGATCATATTGAATGGCGGTGCAGGCTCGAAGGGTCGAATGACCTACTCCTGCACCTATTTTCTATGTTTCTATGGGGAGAAGGCAGGAAAATGAGATTAGAAGGCAGAGATCAGCCATGATTGAATGGCGGAGTAGACTCGATGGGCCGAGTGGCGTTATTCTACTCCTATAACTTGTGAATTTGTGAAATTAAAGAATTATTAGAAAACTTCTTAATCTCGCTACACCTTTTTAGCTGGGTGGAAATGTCAAAGTTTAAACAGTATAGGTTTAAGATAAGAGGAGCATGTGCTGGACAAGTGTTATAGAGTCGTGCAGTATGGAAACAGACTCTTTGGTCGACCTACCCACACCAACCTTATCTACGCTAGTCCCACCTGCCTTACCTTTGCTCATATCCCTATAAACCTAATCTATCCATGAGCCTGTCCAAATGTTTCTTAAAAGTTGCTACAGTATCTACCTCAACTACCTCTTCCAACAGCTCATTCCATATACCCAGAATGTTTTGTGTAAAAATGTTACTCCACAGGTTCGTATTAAATCTTTCCCCCCTCACCTTAAGCCTATGTCCTCTGGTCCTCGATTCCCCTACTTTGGGCAAAAGACTCCATGCATTTACCCGATCTATTCCTCTCATGATTTTGTGCGCCTCTATAAGATCACCCCTCATCCTCCTGGACTCCAAAGAATAAAGTCCCAGCCTGCTCAACCTTTCCCTGTATCTCAGACCCTCGAGCCCAGGCAACAACCTCGTAAGTCTTCTCTGCACCTTTTCCAGCTTGACAACACTAGTGTTTTATACGGACGATAGGAGGTACTGGAGCGCGTTGCCAAGGGTGATGGCCTTAAATGCCACAATAGTGGCATTTCAGAGGCCTTCAAAAAGGCAAAGATATATGCAGGGAATGGAAGGATAGGGATCGTAGTCATGAAGAAGGAATTAGTATATCTTGCCATTATGTTTGGCACATTGTTGTGGGCTGAAGGGCCTTTACTTGTGCCGTGCAGTCCCATAAAACACGAAGCACTGTAGTAACTCAAGGGATCAGGAAGCATCTCAGCTGAATAAATGTCCCAGCCTGAAACGTTGCCTGTTCATGTCCTCCAGAGATGCTGCCTGACCATTTGAATTACTCCAGAACTTTGTGTTTTACCCGAGATTCCAGCTTCTGCAGTTCTTTGTGTCTCCACTGCACTGTTCTATGTTCTATGTTCTGTGTACATTTTTTTCATTCCTTAACCATGAGCATGCAAATCTCAGTCCTCAAGCTGCGATATGTGGATGATACTGTGCATACACACTCACAGGACAGTTACAGGTCATTGTGGCCTCATTCACTGAACTGAACACGATAAAGGGCATCACACCGAGAATTCACTAAGTAAAGGCAGACACACTATGCTGGTGTAACCTAACAGATCAAGCAGCATCACTAGACAGTATTGATAGGTGACTTTTCAGGTCATAGAGTCATACAGCGTGGAAACAAGCCTTTCAGCCCAACTTGCCCACCATGTCCCAGAGACACTAATCCCACCTGCCCGCGTTTGGCCCATATCCCTCTAAACCTGTCCTATCCATGTTTCTTAAATGTTGGGATAGTCCCAGCCTCAGCTACCTCCTCTGGCAGCTTGTTCATTCATCCACCACCCTTTGTGTGAAAACATTACCCCCTCAGATTCCTATTACATCTTTTCCCTTTCATATTAAACCTATGTCCTCTGGTCCTCGATTCACCCACTCTCGACAAGAGACTGTGCATTTACCCGATCTATTCCTCTCATGATTTTATACACCTCTATAAGATCACCTCTCATCCTCCTGCACTCCAAGGAATAGAGTCCCAGACTCCTCAACCTCCCCTTGTAAGTCAGAGGTTAGAACCCTTCTTGAACTGGATTGTAGTAGGGAGAGTGGGGGTAAAAACTGGAATTGTATAAAAACAGGACAAATCACACAATTCACAAAGCAAGGTCCTTTACCAAACTGCCCTCACCACTTAGTACCACCAACCACAACAAGATAGAACCACACAAGATCTTGTAAAATGTTGGCTGCTTGGTATATCTCATGAGCCATGCCCCCATGAATGCTGGCATTGATAAACAAATTCACATTTGCATTCAGTACATCAGCACAGCCTCAGAGATATACGCTTCAGAAATGTGAAGCATAAGATGCAGAGTTTTATAAATGTAGAAAATCAAAACCGTGTGCATTCTGCATCTTACAGTTCCAGCAGTGTTTTATTCTCTCACCTGCTCCCATTCATCTCTTCCTGTCGCCACCTCCTCCAGACCGATCTGCTGTGATCAACAAGTCTTCACCACCCAGTATCACCGACTCCAACTGTACGTCTCACTCACACTCTCTATGTTCTCTCCATGCATCCTCCGTCTCTGCAAACAGTTTACTTTCTAACATATCGCAGTTTCGATCGAAGGCTGATTGACTCGAAGCACTAACCCTGGTTCTGTCTCCAGAGTCGCCGACTGACCTGCTGAGCTTTTTCATCAGTCCAATTTAGATTATTGTCACGTGTACCGAGGTACAGTGAAAAGCTTTTGTTGCATGCTATCCAGTCAGCATAAAGACAATACATGAATACAATCGAGCCATTTACGGTGTAAAGATAGATGATAATGGAATATTATAGTTAAAGTAAGCAATGTTGCTGTAGGATTAGATATTTAAGATTGTGGAGGGATTGCAATGTGTGACTGTAGATCTGTTTCTGTTGTCAGCACGCAAGTAGTCACCTGTGATAGACACAAAAAGCTTGAGTAACTGGAGCAACTCAGTGCATTACGACTCTATGACTCCCAAGCTGATGGCCTCAGTCTCCCAGTCTGAAGAAGGGTCTTGATCCAAAGCATCATCCATTCCTTCTCTCCAGAGATGCTTCCTGTCCCGCTGAGTTATTTCAGCATTTTGTGTCTATCTGTGAACACAAATATATCCTCACCTACACATAAATCTACACATAAAGTTTTGTCTCCCTCAATCTGTTGTCCCCTCACACCCCTCACCCAGTGACCAGCCTCCACAGCCTAGCTTTGAGAGGCAACAAGATGTGGGGGACCTCATTGAAACACACCAAATTGTGAAAGGCCTGAATAGTGGACTTGTAGAGGATGTTTCTACTAGTGGAAGGGCCGAGGATCAGAGGGCATAGCTTCAGATTAAACGGTTGTACCTTTAGAAAGGAGATGGGGAGGAATTTCTTTAGTCAGAGGGTGGAGGAGGTGTGGAATTCACTGCCACAGATGGCTGTGGAGGCTTGAAGAAGGATCTCAACCCAAAAACTCGCCCATTCCTTCCCTCCAGAGATGCTGCCTGTCCCGCTGAGTTACTCCAGCTTTTTGTGTCTATCTCCAAGTCATTGGGTATTTTTTAGGCACAAATTGACAGATTAGTATGGGTGTTAAGGGATATAGAGTGAAGGCAGGACAATGGGATTGAGAGGGAAAGATGTATATATATATATATATATATATATATATATATATGTTCCGTTTGAGACATTTGACAACAAAACATTCTTGACTCTTGACAAGAAGGACAAGGCTTTCAGCACATGGGAGCACCAGCACCTACAGTTTCCCTTCCATGTCCCACATCATTGTGACCTGGGAGACAGGAGAATGGGGTTGAGAGGGAAAGGAAAATCAGCCATGATTGAATGGCAGAGTAGACGATGGGCTGAATCGCCTAATTCTGCTCCTATAACTTATGAAACTGAACATAAGAAGTACCAGGCAGTACACTTCCTCACCAAAGCTCTACGCTTCCAGCCTGTTGAGTATAGATGCACAGACCAAACTGTTTGTGTTTCAACAAGTTTCATTAAGTTAAGCACACTGCCGATCTATATGCTGGTTTAGAACATCCTGGCAAATCATATCCCACATTTAATTGTTCCTTTTAATTATACCGGAAAGAAGGATATAAAATTAAGAGAAGTGCCGATAAGGTAGAGAGTCAGAACCTTTTGTCCCAAGGTAGCTTAATAATAATAATAATAATAATTTTATTTATAGAGCACTTTAAAAACAAACATAGGGCACATTTTAAGGAGATATGTGGGACAGGTTTTCTTCCACAGGAGGTGATGAGTGCCTGGAACGTGCTACCAGATGAGCTGTTGAGGTCAGATATCTAAAAATATCACATCTAGACATCCAGTCCTGACCTCCAATTTACCATATTGGAGACTTTCGTACTATCTCTAATTGGACTTTACTGGATTTTAACTTGCACTGACATAGCCTAGACCAGGGGTGGGCAACCTTGTTCTGCATTGGGGTCAGGGCGCATGTCTGCGAGCGGATGGCGAGCCACATCTATCAGGTGTAGACATGGATCCCGCCCCCATCCCGCCCCGGATGGCAGGCACCAGATCACATGTTCACAGAAGGTAGATTAAAATGCTGGAGAAACTCAGCGGGTGAGGCAGCCTCATGCAATCCTGACATGTCTCACCCGCAGATTTTATCAAGCATTTTTGTCTACCTTCGATTTTTCGAGGTATCTGCAGTTCTTTCTTAAACGTGTTCACAGAAGGTGCGCGGCCGTGCCGGCGGCTTTGCACACGATGCGGTACAGCTGGAGCTCGGCGCTTGGCTGCGCTCGGCACTCTGCAGGCCGGATGATTACGACACAAAAAATACGCCTGTGGGCCGGATGATTTCAGGTTACGGGCCGCATTCGGCCCGGGGGCCATAGGTTGCCGACTCCTGGCCTAGACCATCACACAACCAGCCGCCCTTCCATTGACTCCATCTACCATTCACGCTGTCTTGGCAAGGCCACCAGCGTAGTCAAGGATGAGTCTCACCCTAGACACTCCCTGTCCTCCCCTCTCTCATCAGGCAAGAGGTACAGAAGTGTGAAAACGCACACCTCCAGATTCAGGGACAGTTTCTTCACATTTGTGGTCAGGTAACTGAACGATCCTATCACCAACTAGTCAGCGGTCTTGACCTACCACCTACCACATTGGAGGCCTTCGGACTATCTTTGTTCACATTTTACTGGACTTTATCTTATACCAAACGTTATACCCTTTATTCTGTATTTACACTGTGGACAGCTTGATTGTAATCATGCATAATCGTTTCACTGACTGGAGAGCACTCAACAAAAAGCCTTTTGCTACATTTCATCCACTTGACAATAATAAACCAAAATAAACTAGAAACGATAGTAACATTTAAGAGGCTTTTAGTTAGGCTTGTGGATATGAAGAGAATGGAGGGCTGTGGTTCATGTACAGGCTGAGGAGATTAGTTTATCCTGGCTTTATGTTCAGCATGAACATTGTAGACCTGTTCCTGTGCTGTGCTGTATCCGTTGTTTAAGATGTGGACTCTTATACATTGGCAAGACCAAATGTAGACGGGGCGATCGTTTCGCTGAACACCTTTGCTCAGTCAGCCTGGACTTACCTGATCTCCCGGTTGCTTTGCAGTGTAACTACAGAATAAAGGGTATAACGTTTGGTATAAGAACACTTTAATTCTCCTTCCCATTCCCATACTGACCTTTCTGTCCTTGGCCTCCTCCATTGTCAGAATGAGGCCAAACCCACATTGGATGAACAGCATCTCATATTTCGCTTGGGCAGCTTACAACCCAGCGGTACGAATATTAATTTCTCTAACTTCTCTCTCTCCATTGTCGTACCGTCAAAGGTATGTAGTCGTAGCTTCAAAGGTGTCTTGTTGAGTCTCATTGCAACTCGTTTTCACCCAGCCCACAGTTAACAATAGCCTGTTTCCTTTATCATCATTACTTTTTTGCATATCTTTCTTCCATTTGTTCTATATGAATGAATGAATAAGTTTATTGGCCAAGTATTCACATACAAGGAATTTGCCTTGGTGCTCCGCCCGCATGCGACAACATGACATAGTGACAGTTAGGAATGACACATAAAACATTAATAATATCTCTCTACATAATGGTCTATATCCCTCGTTTCCCTTTCCCCTGACCAGTCTGAAGAAGAGTCTTGACCCAAACGTCACCCATTCCTTTTCTCCAGAGATGTTGCCTGTCCCGCATTTCTCCGGAGATGCTGCCTGTCCCGCTGAGTTACTCCAGCATTTTGTGTCAAACTTCAGATAATGCTTGAAAGCTCACAGTTGTCCTTGAGATTTCCTTTCAGGTTCAGCGCATGAGTCCAATCCCAGTATTGATTGTAGAGAAGTGACATATGCAAATCCTGCAGCCCGTACATTCATTTACAGTTAAAGCACACTTTATTTTTTAATTTCATTTCGTTCCAATAAATTGACGGTTCAATTTAACTCTGCCTTATTTTACACAGTCAGCATTTTATATATTGTTTCCGTTAAAACTGAACATTGCACTGCCTTTCTATTTTATTTTGCAAAAGCTTTTATCCGCTCCCTGTTGTATCAGAGTAATCACCTCTCACAACGCTCCAGCCATTCATTTCCATTAATGTGAGAGTCAGACCCTATTTCTGTCCGTTTAGGGGGATGGCTGCTCAGGATTGTTCTTTAGCTTTCTTTCGGGATCAGCAAAGCACTCCCCACCCCCCTCCACCATCCAAGCCGGAAACTCAGACCTTTCCTAACAGAGCACAACGGTCGATCCGAACACAATCATACCGTTGGAAGCATAGAGATTAAACACTCTACAGCATTCGTATCAAACTGGTTAAGTTGAATAAATGATCGATTCATCCAACAAACACTAAAAGTGTAATGTCACAGCCCGCCAGTGGTTAATTTGTGTGAATTAAATTGCACAATGTGGCAGGAAAACTGATCTTAGTTTAAAGATCAAGGAAACAGGCCAGAGATGGACACAAAATGGTGTAGTAACTCAGCAGAACATATCTGTAACAGGCAGCATCCCTGGATTCAGATCGAGACCCTTCTTCAAACAGGCCCTTCGGCCCATCGGTATCTGCGCCGACCATCGATCGTCCGTTCACGGGCGGAGACCGGTTCTCTGGTGGTGGAGGCCGGTTCTTTGGATACTTTCAAGAGAGAGCTAGATAGGGCTCTTAAAGACAGTGGAGTCAGGGGATATAGGGAGAAGGCAGTAACAGGGTACTGATTGGGGATGATCAGCCATGATCACATTGAATGGTGGTGCTGGCTCGAAGGGCTGAATGACCTACTCCTGCACCTATTGTCTATTGTCTATTGTCACACTTGTTCTATGCTATTCCACTTTCGCATCCACTCCCTACACACAAGGGGTCAATTTTATGGAGGCCAATTAACCTACCAACCTGCACGTCTAGGGGATGTGGGGGGAAACCAATGCACCTGGAGGTATTAACCCACGTGGTCACAGAGTGAACGGGCAAACTCCACACAGACAGCAATTGAGGTCAGGATTAAACCCAAGTCTCTGGCGCCGTGAGGCAGCAGCTCTACCAGCTACACTACCGTATTGCCATTAAATACTAGAAGTGTAAAATAGCAGCCCACCAATTATCACTTTTTGTGGATTAAATGGGATAATGTGGCAGAAAAGACTCAGTTAATGAGCTTGCCTTCAAATATCCTTTGCTTACTTTCTACGTCAATATGTCATGGAGTCAGAGAGTTGTACAGCATGGAAACAGGTCCATGTCCAACTTGCCCTTGCCAACCAAGGTGCGCCATCTACACTGTCCGACCTGCCTGTGTTTGGCCCATATCCCTCTAAACCTTTCCTATCCATGTACCTGAGTATAGAAGCTGGGATGTAATGTTAAAATTGTACAAGGCATTGGTGAGACCAAATCTGGAGTATGGTGTACAATTTTGATCGCCCAATTATAGGAAGGATGTCAACAAAATAGAGAGAGTACAGAGGAGATTTACTAGAATGTTGCCTAGGTTTCAACAACTAAGTTACAGAGATAGGTTGAATAAGTTAGGTCTTTATTCTCTGGAGCGCAGAAGGTTAAGGGGGGACTTGATAGAGGTCTTTAAAATGATGAGAGGGATAGACAGAGTTGATGTGATCAAGCTTTTCCCTTTGAGAATAGGGAAGATTCAAACAAGAGGACATGACTTCAGAATTAAGGGACAGAAGTTTAGGGGTAACATGAGGTGGAACTTCTTTACTCAGAGAGTGGTAGCGGTGTGGAATGAGCTTTTAGTGGAAGTGGTGGCGGCAGGTTCGTTGGTATCATTTAAAAATAAATTGGATAGGCATATGGATGAGAAGGGAATGGAGGGTTATGGTATGAGTGCAGGCAGGTGGGACTAAGGGAAAAAAGTTGTTCGGCACGGACTTGTAGGGCCGAGATGGCCTGTTTCCGTGCTGTAATTGTTATATGGTTATATGGTTATACCTGTGTAAATGTTGTCTGTCAACCTCCCTTCTATTTACTTAATTTACACTTTATGCTGTCTCTGCAAGGCATCCAACATAATCAAGGACAAGTCGTATTTCAACAACTCCCACTTCTCCCCTCTCCCTTCAGGCAGAAGGTATAGAAGCGTGAAAACGAACACCTCCAGATTCAGGTACAGTTTCATACCAGCTGTTATACAAACTGAACCATCTGACAAATAACTAGAGGGCAGTCCTCAACTACTATCTACCTCATTGGAGACCCTTGGACAACCTTTGATCGAACGTTACTGGACTTTATCTTGTACTAAACATTATTCTCATTAATCCCTTTATCATGCATATATGTACATTATGGGTGGCTCGGTTGTAATCATGTATTGTCTCATCACTGACTGGTTAGCACAAACAAAAGCTTTTCATTGTACCTCATAAACTAAACTCAACTCATAGCACCTACCTCCTCTGTCAGTTTGTTCCATATATCCACCTATATATATGTGTGAAAAATTAACCCTCCAAAGTCTGTCCACTGTCGACTTGAACTCAGGTCTGGGATACAAACTTAACTCCAGAGATGTGTCGGATGGAACGGCAGATGCAGGTTTAAACCGAGGATAGACACAAAAAGCTGGAGTAATTCAGCAGGTCCAACAGCATCTCTGGAAAAAAGGAATAGGTGACGTTTCGGGTCGTTACCCTTCTTCAGACTGGTCTCGATTGAAGTCTGGAGAAGGGTCTCGACTTGAAATGTCGCCTGTTCCTTTTAAGAAGGTTTTGCAAGTGGAAAATAAAGTTTAAAATGTCAATAACTTGTAAAATTTACCATCAATGTGAACGAAAATTGACATCACAGGACAATGGTGAGTAAGGTGGCGCAAATAAATTGTAGCGCTATTGTGTACCATTTTTGCGCAAATATACGTACGTACAAATATAGAAATATAGAAACAATATGAGAGTTTTAGTAATGTGTAGATAAGCCAGGTGCAGGCAGGTGGGACTAGTATAGTTGGGACATGTTGGTCAGTATGGGCAAGTTGGGCCGAAGGGCCTATTTCAACACTGAATGACTATGACTATGACATTTATCTTGTAACTCTCAGTAAGAATTTACGAGCAGCATACCTGGGGTGTCAGTTTACATCAGAAAGGGGTGAAGTGAATAAATTTGATAGACAAAAGGAAGACAATTTGCATCCTTTACTATTCCATTTTTACAACAAGCTAACATCTGTTCAAATAACACAGACAACAATTTAGGTGCATTAATTACCAGTGTTGTAAAGCTAATTAATTACCATCATTATAGCAACAACTTGTGCTCATAAGTATCTTTAACATAGCCTGAAATGTCCCAAGGTGTTGCAAAGCAAAGCACTCACTCAAAACTAAATCAAAATAAATAATCTAAGAAGGAGATATTATTAAGGGTGCTGAAACGCATGGACGTAAAAGCACATTTTAAGTAAGATCACAAAAGAAATGACATGAATGGAAAGACTGAGAGAGGTTTAGCGTGGAAATTCCAGAGCATTGGAGTTTGATAGCTAAAAAAGGCACAAAGTGCCGGAGTAACTCAATAAGTCAGGCAACCTACGATACGATAAGACAGATCTTTATTTATCCTAGGAGGGAAATTGACTTGCCAACAGTCATAAAATACAAAATATATGAAACATGAAATTAAAGTGACAAGTGGAAAGGATTGGGGATGTGCAAAGATTGGGAATGGAGGGGGGGGGGGGGGGGGTCAGGCTCAGTCTACCCCACAACAGAAGGGGGAGGAGTTGTACCGTTTGATAGCCACAAGGAAGAAGGATCTCATGTGGTGTCTCTTGGTGGGACCAATCTGTTGCTGAAGGTACTCATCAGGTTGACCAATGTGTCATGGAGGGGGTGAACTGTATTGTCCAGGATGCTCTGCAGTTTGAGGAGCATCCTCCCCTCCAAGACCACCTCCCATGAATCCAACAAAACTCACCAGGATTCCTGATGAGTGTGTTAGTCCTGTAGGCGTCCGCGGCCTTCGCCCTGCTGTCCCAGCGCACGGCAGTGAAGAAGTTGCCACTGGCTACCACTGATTGGTAGAAAATCTGCAGCATCTTACTGCAGACGTTGAAGGAGCAGTACCTGCTCAAAAAGTACATCTCTAGAGAATGTTTAGTTTGGTTTAACGATACAGTGTAGAAACTGGCCCTTCGGCTCACCGAGTCCACACAGACCAACAATCATCTGTATACTAGCTTTATCCTACACACGAGGGACAATTTGCAGAAGCCAATTAACCTACAAATCGGCACGTCTATGGAGTGTGGGAGGAAACCGGAGATCCCAGAGAAAACCCAAAAGGTCACAGGGAGAACGTAAAAACTCCGTACAGACAGCACCTGTAGTCAGGATCAAACCTCGGACTATCTTTAGTCGGACTTTACTGGACTTTAATTTCCACTAAATGTTATTTCCTTTATCCTGTATCTGTACACTGTGTATGGCTCGATTGGAGTCATGTAGAGTCTTTCCGCTGATGGGATAGACTGCACCAAAAAAGCTTTTCACTGCACCTCGATATTTTTACTGAATTATATGCAAGAAAGGAAATTCACTGTATCACAGTACTCATGAGAATAAAGTGCCATTAAACAATTGCATCATTGGACACATGAAAAACAAAAAAAACAATTTGTTAAACTATTTCTTCCCTTGGGAGAAGAATCTCCTGGTCCTCTGAATCACACACATGGCTCTTGATGAATGGACCTTTCTGAAATAGTTATGCTAAATTTCAAAGCTTTCACCATCCAGGCCTCTCAACTACTTTCAATGGTAAAACGTTTGGACATTCAGAAAGGAAATAATTTGAGAGATATTAGGCGTAGGGTGTTGATGTGGATAGAAAATTGGTTGGCAGACAGGAAGCAGAGTAGGAGTGAACGGGTCCTTTTCAGAATGGCAGGCAGTGGCGAGTGGAGTGTCGCAAGACTCGGTGTTGGGGCTGCAACTGTTTACCATATAGATTAATGATTTGGAAGAGGGAATTAGGAACAACACTAGCAAGTTTGCAGATGACACAAAGCTGGGTGGCAGCGTGAACTGTGAAGAGGATGTTAGGAGGTTGCGGGGTGACCTGGACAGATTGAGTGAGTGGGCAGATGCGTGGCTGATGCAGTATAATATAGATAAATATGAAGTTATCCACTTAGGTGGCAAAAACAAGGGGGCAGATTATTATCTCAATGGCGTTAGGTTAGGTAAGGGGGAGGTGCAGCGAGACCTGGGCATCCTTGTACACCATCACTGAAAGTTGGCGTGCAGGTACAGCAGGCAGTGAAGAAAGCTAATGGAATGTTGGCCTTCATAACAAGAGGATTTCAGTATAAGAGTAAAGAGGTTCTTCTGCAGTTGTATAGGGCTCTGGTGACACCACATCTGGAGTATTGTGTACAATTTTGGTCTCCTAATTTGAGGAAGGACATACTTGTGATTGAGGCAGTGCAGCGTAGGTCCACGAGATTGATCCCTGGGATGGCAGGACTATCATTTGAGGAAAGATTGAAAAGACTAGGCTTGTATTCACTGGAGTTTAGAAGGATGAGGGGGATCTTATTGAAACATATCTATATTACTAAAAGTCTGATCTTGACCGCTTTTGGCACACTGTGGCGTGATTTCCGAGAGAACGCCGCCACCTACGGCCGTTATTTTTGGCCACCTCGCTCAGAGCCCCCCTCCGCCTTTCGGGGCCAGAAGATTTTTCCCATCGATGAAAAATCAGAGAGATATTTATGTTTTTAAAAGATTTGCCATTCTCTCTGCTGCCCCTGCTGGTGGGAGGGGTAGGGATTATAAAACCCGGAAGTGGTGTGCCTCACTCAGTATCTTCAATATGGAGGAAGCCAGAGAGTCATGTTTCTCTGAGCTGTGAATAACACTGAACACATGTCTAGTCAACTGTGAGTGCCCTTAATGTGGTTCTAAAATGCTTGCAAAAAGTGTCTATTGGTTCGAAAATGCTTGCAAAAAGTGTCTCTTTTGGTTCTACAATGCTTGCAAAAAAGTGTCTCTATTGGTTCTAAAATGCTTGCAAAAAGTGTATATTGGTTCTAAAATGTTTGCGAAATGTGTCTATTGGTTCTAAAATGTTTGCAAAAAGTGTCTCTTTTGGTACTACAATGCATGCAAAAAGTGTCTCTATTCGTTCTACAATGCTTGCAGAAAATGTATTTTTTGGTTCTAAAATGCTTGCAAAGAGTGTCTATTGGTTCTAAAATGCTTGCAAAAAGTGTCTATTGGTTCTAAAATGCTTGCAAAAAGTGTCTATTGGTTCTAAAATGCTTGCAAAAAGTGTCTCTATTGTTTCTAAAATGCTTGCAAAAAAAATCTATTGGCTCTAAAATGCTTGCAAAAGGTGTCTCTATTGGTTCTAAAATGCTTGTAAAAAGTGTCTCTATTGGTTCTAAAATGCTTGCAAAAAAGTATTGGTTCTAAAATGCTTGCAAAAAGTGTCTCTTGGTTCTAAAATGCTTGCAGAAAGTGTCTTTTTTGGTTCTAAAATGCTTGCAGAAAGTGTCTTTTTTGGTTCTAAACTGCATGCAGAAAGTGTTTATTGGTTCTACAATGGTTGCAAAAAGTGTTTCTATTGTTTCTAAAATGCTTGCAAAAAAAAGTGTATTGGTTCTAAAATGCTTGCAAAAAGTGTCTCTATCGTTTCTAAAATGCTTGCAAAAAGTCTCTATTGGTTCTAAAATGCTTGCAAAAAATCTATTGGTTCTAAAATGCTTGCGAAATGTGTCTCTATTGGTTCTAAAATGCTTGCAAAAAGTGTCTCTATTGGTTCTAAAATGCTTGCAAAAAGTGTCTCAATTGGTTCTAAAATGCTTGCAAAAAGTGTCTATTGGTTCTAAAATGCTTGCAAAAAGTGTCTATTGTTTCTAAAATTCTTGCAAAAAGAATCTATTGGTTCTAAAATGCTTGCAAAAAGTGTCTCTATTGTTTCTAAAATGCTTGCCAAAAAAGTCTATTGCTTCTAAAATGCTTGCAAAAAGTGTCCATATTGGTTCTAAAATGCTTGCAAAAAGTGTCCCTATTAGTTCTAAAATGCTTGCAAAAAGTGTCTCTATTTGTTCTAAAATGCTTGCAAAAAGTGTCTCTATTGGTTCTAAAATGCTTGCAAAAGTGTCTCTATTGGTTCTAAAATGCTTGCAAAAGTGTCTCTATTGGTTCTAAAATGCTTGCAAAAAGTGTCTATTGGTTCTAAAATGCATGGGAAAAGTGTCTATTGGTTCTAAAATGCTTGCAGAAAGTGTCTTTTTTGGTTCTACAATGCTTGCAGAAAGTGTCTTTTTTGGTTCTAAAATGCTTGCAAAAAGTGTATTGGTTCTAAAATGCTTGCAAAAAGTGTCTCTATTGGTTCTAAAATGGTTGCAAAAAGTGTATTTTTTGGTTCTAAATTGGTTGCAAAGTGTCTTTTTGGTTCTAAAATGGTTGCAAAAGTCTCTATTGGATCTAAAATGCTTGCAAATAGTGTGTCTATTGGTTCTAAAATGCGTGCAAAAAGTGTCTATTGGTTCTAAGATGCATGCAGAAAGTGTCTTTTTTTGGTTCTACAATGATTGCAAAGTGTCTATTGGTTCTAAAATGCTTGCAAAAAGTGTCTGTATTGGTTTTAAAATGCTTGCAAAAAAGTGTCTATTTGTTCTAAAATGCTTGCAAAAAGTGTCTCTTTTGGCTAAAAGGCTTGCAAAAAGTGTCTTTGGTTCTAAAATGCTTGCAAAAGTGTCTCTATTGGTTCTAAAATGCTTGCAAAAAGTGTCTCTATTGGTTCTAAAATGCTTGCAAAGAGTGTCTATTGGTTCTTGAATGCTTGCAAAGAGTGTCTATTGGTTCTAAAATGATTGCAAAGTGTCTATTGGTTCTAAAATGCTTGCAAAGAGTGTCTATTGGTTCTAAAATGATTGCAAAGAGTGTCTATTGGTTCTAAAATGCTTGCAAAAAGTGTTTTTTTTTTAATCTAAAATGTTTGCAAAGTGTCTTTTTTGGTTCTAAAATGGTTGCAAAAAGTGTCTCTATTGGTTCTAAAATGGTTGCAAAATGTGTCTCTATTGGTTCTAAAATGCTTGCAAAGAGTGTCTATTGGTTCTAAAAATGCTTGCAAAAAGTGTCTATTGGTTCTAAAATGGTTGCAAAAAGTGTATTGGTTCTAAAATGGTTGCAAAAAGTGTCTCTATTGGTTCTAAAATGGTTGCAAAAAGTGTCTCTATTGGTTCTAAAATGCTTGCAAAAAGTGTCTATTGCTTCTAAAATGTGTGTGTGTGCGTGTCGTCTGTCTGTGCGTATGTGTGTGTCTGTGTTTTTTAGCGTGTGTGTATGTGTGAGTGTCTGTGAATGTGTGTGAGTGTTTGACTGTGTCTCTGTGTATGAGTGTCTGTCTGTGAGTGTGTGTCTGCGTGAGTGTCTGAGTATCTGTGAGTGTATGTGTGTGTGTCTGTGTGAGTGTGTGTACGTGTTTGTGATTGTGTGTGTGTGTGTGTGTGTCTTTGTGTTTGTGTGTATTTCTGTGTGAATGTCTTTGTGTGTGTGTCTGGCTGCATGTGTGTGAGTGTCTTTGTGTGTGTGTGTATGTGCACTCTGCTTGAAATGCTGTGAAATGTGGGCTGTGGTGATGTGCCTCCTGCTGGTGTGCTGTAGGTTGACTTGGGCCCGTGCTTGTTGAGGTTGGACTTGCTGCCTACACTCCATGATGACGTTTGAGGTAAATTCTCAGATTTTCTTGGTTAAAATTTGACCGCTTAATCTCTCTATATTAAAATTGTCCTTTTTTTATATCAAAAGCAAAGTGTTATCAAAAGGCAGTGAGCAGCAGAACACCGCAAGAGACACAACATAAAATAACTTAATAAATCTCATCTTTAACATTTAAATTGTTGTTATTTTAAGTCATTCACATTTTAAACTTTAATAAATCCCTTTTCCACTTGCCATGCCTGCGGGCTCTTCATCACAATAGTATCCTAATAGGCAGGAATGGTTGTCGGAGAGCCACTAAGAGTGCATGAGGGGAGATTGAGGGGAGATGGACTGAATGCGTGTGGGGGAGGGGAATGGCATGGAGCAGACTGGGGGGTGAAGGGAGGATGGTTGACTGAGTGAACTGCCACCACCAGCCATGTGTGACTGGGCTGCCAGCCCACCAGCCATGAGTAAGTGAAATGCCAGCCCACCAGCTGTAAGTGACTGAAGTGCCAGCCCACCACCCATGACTTAGTGAACTGCCAGCCCACCTGCCATGACTCACTGAACTGCAAGTCCAAAATTCCATTCAGTCCACAATGTCCATACTAGCCCTCTGGAAACCAGTCCCTTCAGCACAAAACAGACTGTGACTGAACTGCCCGGCCAGAGTGACGGAGCTGCCCGGCCAGAGTGACTGAACTGCCAGCCCAAGAATCCATTCAGCCCACAATGTCCATACTAGCCCTCTGGAAACCAGCCACTTTGACCCACAACACACATACTAGCGCCCCCCCCCCCCCCCACTGGCCAGCAATATTGGAATTGGTGCAGAGGTGGAATATTGCATTGGGGGACCAGCCCTCCCGTGTGAAGCTGGGAACAATGGGTCCCACTTAGTCTAGTAAAATTATAAAAGGACTGGGCAAGCTAGATGCAGGAAAAATGTTCCCAATGTTGGGCGAGTCCAGAACCAGGGGCCACAGTCTTAAAATAAAGGGGAAGCAGAGGTGAGAAAAACCCTCTGAATTACCTGCCACAGAGGGCAGTGGAGGCCAAGTCACTGGATGGATTTAAGAGATAGTTAGATAGACCTCTAGGGGCTAGTGGAATCAAGGTATATGGGGAGAAGGCAGGCGCGGGTTATTGATTGGGGACGATTAGCCATGATCACAATGAATGGCGGTGCTGGTTTGAAAGGCCGAATGGCCTCCACCTGCACCTATTTTTTATATTTCCACGTTTCTATGTTTCTAGATCGTATGTAGAAAATTCAAGACTTGGATTCATTGTCTCCAGAATGTGTCTTCTTTCTCAGTTCACCTCCGGGTTTGTTGTGGATCGTTTTATATATTTGTTCACAGCTCTTGAGGAAAGAGTGTTTGAAGCGATGTATGTGGAGTTCCCGAAACCCCCTTAACAAAAAATGCTACATAGCAGACCACTTATCGAAGCTGTAATTCGTGAATTAAAAGGAGCAGTCGAATCCCTCGAAAATGGACTAAATAAAAGGTAAATATGAGAGGCAATGAAAGGTTGTTTTTCAGAATGGAGGGAAGTGTGTAGTGGAGTTCTCCAGGAACTGGTTTGGTTTAGTTTAGTTTAGTTTAGAGATTCAGTGTGGACATCGAGTCTGCACACACCAGCGATCCCAGCGCCTACATACCTGTACGTCTTGAAGAGTGAGAGGAAACCGAAGATCTCGGTGAAAACCCACTCAATCACAGGGAGAATGTGCAAACTCCATACAGACTGCACCCATAGTCAGGATCGAACCCGGACCCCTGGGACTGTAAGGCAGCAACTCTACCGATGTGCGACGCCACCATGCTGCCTCTGAGAGAAAGTGTGAAGTAATGGAGGGCATCATATGAAGGTGTTGGCAAAAGAAACAGAAGTGAGTGAGGAGAAACCTATTTATGCAGTTAGTGGCTGGGGTCTGAAATACACACCTATTGAGGGAGTACAGCGTAGATTCACGAGGTTAATTCCTGAGAAGGCGGAACGGTCATAAGTTGATGGAATGGAGTGGCTGGGCTTGTATACTCTGTAATTTAGAAGGATGAGAGGTTATCTTATTGAAACATATAAGATTATTAAGGGATTGGAGGTAGGAAACATGTTTCCGATGTTAGGGGAATCCAGAACCAGGGGCCACAGTTTAAGAATAAGGTGTAGGCCATTTAGAGCGGAGATGAGGAAAAACTTTTTCACACAGAGAGTTGTGAATCTGTGGAATTCTCTGCCTCAGAAGGCATTGGAGGCCAATTCGCTGGATGCGTTCAAGAGAGAGTTAGATAGAGGTCTTAAAGATAGTGGTCAGGGGATATGGCGTGAAAGCAGGAATGGGGTATTGAATGTGGATGATCAGCCATGATCATATTGAATGGCGGCTGGCTCAAAGGGCCGAATGGCCTAATCCTGCACCTATTGTCTATTGTCTATTGTGTGGGGCAGAAGATAGACACAAAAAGCTGGAGTAACTCAGCGGGTCAGACAGCATCTCTGGGGAAAGGGAATAGGTAACATTTCAGGTCGAGACCATATTTTACATAGACCACTTCTACAGACGCTGAAGAAGGGTCTCGACCCGAAATTGCCTATTCCTTTTCCCCAGAGATGCTGCCTGACCTGCTGAGTTGCTCCAGCATTTTGTGTCTATCTTTGGTTTAAACCAGCGTCTGCAGTTCCTTCCTACATGTTGTGTGGGTCAGAATTGGCTCATCACCTGAAAGGAAACATCATGTAGGTCTGTGGGGAGGAGGGTGTGGGAGTGGGGCTCAATGAATTACACCTCCATAATGCCAGTATGTTTTAATTTTGATTGGGGATTAAGATCAAGATTAACAAGACTATCGTGAAGGCAGTTAATTTTATCTTGCCATTGATTTACCTGTAAAGAAACTAGCAATTTTGTCTGTTATGGAAAATAAATCAATTTGTTTAATTCACCATTGACTGTGAAATTAAGACTGAGCATAAGGCACTCTTCATTAAACCCACTAAAGAAACTAGCTTCCCATGAATACAAAAGGAGTCCATTCTCCCCATAGTGTCGACGTTGGTTGACAATGGGTTGACGTTGGTTGACAATTGGTTAACCAGTTTAATCCCACCCAGCAACACGTCCATCGAAGAAAGACACAAAATGCTGGAGTAACTCAGCGAGACAGGCAGCATCTCCGGATAGAAGGAATGTGATGTTTCGGGTCGAAAGCCTTCTTCAGATTATTTAATTTTTCTTCACAGGACTATATCCTTATTTCAGTACGACTGCCTTAATGTGTTTAGTAAGGAACTGCAGATGCTGGTTTACACCCAAAGAAGGTTCTCGACCCAAATCTTCACCCATTCCTTCTCTGCAGAGATGCTGCCTGTCCCGCTGAGTTACTCCAGCATTTTGTGTCTATATTCGGTGTAAACCAGCATCTGCAGTTCCTTCCACCACGAGCCCATTGTCTTGCTCTGTATCCTTTCGAATTATACTGAAGAATATTTTACGCCGTTTTTGTCAGTAGATTCTGCAGAAGAAATAGTGAGCAAACATCATCTTTTTTACTAGGCAGTGAGTCGGGTACAATGTTACAATTTGATAAATGAAAGCCTTATTTGATGGACAATATTGTGAAACAATATCACATTAGGCTAGACACAAAAAGCTGGAGTAACTCAGTGGGTCAGGCAGCATCTCTGGAGAAAAGTATTGGATGACGTTTTGGGTTGAGACCCTTCTTCAGGTGTAAACCAGCAACTGCAGTTCCTTCCTAGGGTAGTTGTACTGAAACATGGATATCCAGTTCAGTGAAGGAAAATAAAATAAAATACATGGGACAATTCACCATATTTAAACTTCATATCTTCTTACAATGTAAAAATGTGTAATTCGGCCAATCAAGGTTATGCTGGCTCTCAGAGCATTACCCTCAGTCCACCTGGGTACCACGTAGGCGATTATTCAGAGGACTGCCGGCGACTGTCAGAGTGGAACACACACACGAACGCACGCACGCACACACGCACACACACACACACACACACACATCGCAAAGGCGGGGGCCAGGGCAAGCGGGGGAGCCCCGTTTCAATTTCACACGGTACAAAGCCAAGGTGATACAGACACACACCGCGATGAACAGGAAGGTTGGCGCTGCAATTAAGACGGTAATTCCTTTAAAAGAGGGGAGAAGGGGGGAGAGGGGGGGAGAAGGAGTGGGGACACTTTTAAGAAGCCAGACAACTTTTAATGCCAGAGATACACAGCTGTGAAGTTTGGCGGACATTTAACATTACCGGTCGGTTCGCCTTGGTTCTGAAAACTCCTGCTTACGTTTTTTATTCCCCAATGAGCCAATGAAAATGCCTGGTCAGCAAAGGCGATTAACTAAAACTACCTACAACTACCTCGACTACCCATAACTACATGGCAACCCCACTACAACTGCTCCTACGACTACAGGATTATTGATTTTCTCCATGGCGACCAATTTTTGGTCACAGAAAATTTTTCAAAATTTTGAAAAATTTGCGGAGACCATATTGAGGCCGCGACTAGTTCCCACAATGCGGGAACTCCTCGTGACCATGAAGGAGACTAGCCAGAGACCACCAGCAAACATGTGGCGATCATGTGGCGAGCGCAGAGTCTTCTGCACTCGCCTAAAAAGTTGCCCAAGTGGGACAGGCCCATTAAAGACATCTCCCCTCTCATCAGGCAAAAGGCAGAGAAGTGTGTAAACGCACACCTCCAGATTCTTCCCAGCTGTATTCAGGCAACTGAATCATGCTACCACAACCAGAGAGCATTGCTGAACTACTATCTACCTCATTGGGGACCCTCAGACTATCCGTGATCGGACTTTGCTGGCTTGACCTTGCACTTAATGTTATTCCCTTATCATGTATCTATACACTGTAAATGGCTCGATTGTAATCACGTATTATCTTTCTGCTGACTGGTTAGCATGCAACAAAAGCTTTTCACCATACCTCGGTACACGTGACAATAAACTAAACTGGAACTGGCCTCCTGCGCCCCAAGGAATAAAGTCCTAATCTGCCTAAACACTCCCAATGACCCAGGCTCTCGAGTCCTGGCAACATCCTTGTAAATCTACTCTGCACCCTCTAGGGAACTATGTAGTTTTACTCCCAGATCCTCTGCTCCACAATATCCCCAGGGCTCTACTATTCACTGTGAAAGTCCTGTGTTGGTTTGACTATCGAAAGTGTACCACCTCACACTTACTAAACTTCAAGTTGTCCATTTTCCATCGTCTTTCTGTTGACTGGTTAGCAAGCAGCAAAACTTTTCACTGTACCTCGGAACACTTGACAATAAACTAAACTAAACTTGCCCAACTGGTCATGATCCTACTATAATTCTTGAGAACCATCTTTACTGCCGATGATATTACCTATTTAGGTGTCACGTCACCTCCGATTCTGCCTAGTTTTTAGTGTTTGATATTCCTCAAGTTTGATATTTTGTTTTTTTTAGTTTAGACCTACAGCGTGAAAATAGGCTCTTCGGCCCGCCGAGCCTGCGCCCATCAGCGATCCCCGTATATTAACTCTGTCCTACACACACTAGGGATAATTTACAAATTTTTAAACGACAATTATCTTACAAACCTGTAATCCTTTGAAGTGTGGGAGAAAACCGGAGCTCGCGGGGAAAACCCATGCAGGTCACGAGGAGAACGTACAAACTCCGTACAGACAAGCACCCGTAGTCTGGCTTGTTGGGGTTCTCTGTGACAGTGCAATGGACAATTCTGTAACAGTGCAAGGACAAAGTATGAAGGTTCAGATCAAACATATTCCCAACTAAACATAAGACAACGCTCAGATCTCAACACCCATGGATATTATGGAACATACAGGAGATGGACACAAAATGCTGGAGTAACTCAGCGGGACAGGCAGCATCTCTGGAGAGAAGGAATGAGTGACCCAGGGTCTTGACCCAAAATGTTAGCCATTCCTTCTCTCCAGAGATGCTGCCTGCCCCGCTGAGTTACTCCAGCATTTTGTATCTATCTTCCGTTTAAACCAGCATCTGCAGTTCTTACCCACACGTAGAGCATGTAGGGTTGGATAAAGCAAACCTGAAGATTATCACAAATTCCGACGGCTGCATAAGTGATGAAAGTTGGCAGCAAGTACAGGGGTTGGCAAAATTAAAAATACATTGAAAAGCCGAAGGGAGTGCATGAGAAAACTACTGACAACCAGGAAGAACTGCATGGTTACTTTTAAATAAATGAAAAGGAAATATTTTTTTAAGATCCAAATAGCAGCATGATTGTTGGCAAAAGGATTTTTAAATAACAACATTTATTTTGAAAAATATATTATTAAGTAGGTTTGAAAAGATAATCAGAAGTAAGGGACGACAGATGGCACAATGGGCTAAGTGTTCGGCTGGCGACCGGAAGGTAGCCGGTTCAAATCCCGCTTGGAGTGCATACTGTCGTTGTGTCCTTGGGCAAGACACTTCACCCACCTTTGCCTGTGTGTGAATGTGTGTGAATGTGTGTGAGTGATTGGTGGTGGTCGGAGGGGCCGTAGGCGCAGAATGGCAGCCACGCTTCCGTCAGTCTGCCCCAGGGCAGCTGTGGCTACAGAAGTAGCTTACCACCACCGAGTGTGACTGAGGAGTGAATGAATAATGCGATGCAAAGCGCCTTGAGTATTAGAAAGGCGCTATATAAATCCCATCCATTATTATTATTTAGAAGTAAATACCTGGAGAAGGCTTCACAAGTTAGGATGTTAGAGCCATTGACCAACAAGGAAGAATGCAAAATTGTGGAAACAAAACACACAGAGATAGAACAAATAACAAAGAGATTGGAGGAGCAGCCAGCATCTGAGGATGCAGGGGGATGATTGGACTTTCAGTTTAATACCCTGCATCAGGTCTATGTTCCTCCTCCAGTTTGTGTTGTTCTCTCCAGATTCCAACAAATAGCCCTCTCTTTTGTCTCAGAAGAAAAATAAGTCATATTAAGGGATTTAGAATCACTAACAGTGGATAAATCACCAGACTTATAGGTCGGCATGCCCGGCACAATGGTAGAGTTGCCACTTTATAGCGCCAGAGACGCCGGTTCGATCCTGACCAATGGTGCTCTCACTCCTGAGTTTGAACGTTCTCCCTGTGATCGCGTGGATTTTCTCCGAGTGCTCCGGTTTACCTCCACGTTCCAAATACGCACGGGTTTGTAGGTTAATTGGCTTCAGTAAAATTTGCAAATTGGTCCTAATATGTAGCACAGTGCTTGTGTGCAGGGATCGCTGGTCAGCGTGGACTCGTTGGGCCGAAGGGCCTGTTTCCGTGCTGTATCTCCAAACTAAACTAAACTAACCTTACCGAATACTTATCGAATAGTGACAGGCCTGGACAGAGTGGATGTGTAGAGGATGGTTCCGCTAGTGGGAGAGTCTAGGACCAGAGGGCACAGGCTCAGAATAAAAGGTCATTATTTTGTCAGAGCGTGATGAGGCTGTGGAATTCATTGCTGCAAAGGCTGTGGAGGCCGTGCCATTGGATATTTTTAAGGCAGAGAGTGACAGATTCTTGATTAGTACGGGTGTCAGAGGTTATGGGGAGGAGGCAGGAGAATGAAGGACAGATCAGCCATGATTGAATGGTGGAGTAGACTTGAGGGGTTGAATGGTCTAATTCTGCTCCTATGACATTAACTTATGAACTTGTAACACACCATGCCAAGGTGGCACAATGGCAGAGCTGTTATCTGCTGCCTCACAGCGCCAGAGACTCTGGTGCTGTCTGTGTAGAGTCTGCACGTTCTCCCTGTAACCACGTGGGTTTCCTTTAGGTGCTCCGGTTTCTGCCTTCATCCCAAAGACATGCGGCTTTGTAGGTTAATTGTCCTGTGTAAATTGCCCCCAGTGTGCAGAGAGTGAATGAGAAAGTGGGATGATGTGTGAAGCGTGAAGGTGGGATCGATAGTCAGCATGGTCCCAGTGGGCTGAAGGGCCTGTTTCCACACTGTATCATTAAACTAAACTCCCCTTCTCCCCATATCCCCTGACTCCATTATTTCCCCATATCACCTGACTCCATGTGGCACATGATTCAATCAGGACAAGCACAGAAAACATGGGAATAAACTAACCTAAAGACTAAACTAAGCTAATCTTTGACCCGTTGAGTTACTCCAGCTTTATGTGTCTATCTTAAACAGAACTGAAGATACCTCAGGCTCTTAGAAATGACTATGGGATGAAATAGCACAGGCTCCATCTAAGCTTCCAATCCGCTTCAAGTGCAGACAAAGAGGAATTGACCAAGTAATCACCGTCAGACAGGCCTTAGTTGGGGCACATTATTGGAAAATTACTGAGATAGGGCATAAATCAGCATTTGGCAAGGCATGGCTTAATCAAGGACTGTCAACATGGACATATTCATGGGAGGTCATGTCTAACCATAATTGCATTTTTTGAGGACGTTGCAAGATGCGTCAATAAGGGCAGTATATTTGATGTACATGGATTTCAGCAACATACTCAGCTGAGTCCCGCAAGGAGGATTAGTCAGGGAGGTAAAGGCCTGTGGGATCCAAAGGAAAGTGAATATCGATTAAAAATCGCTTCCGTGGGAAAAAGCAGAGTAATTGTCAATGGAAGTTTTGGTGAGTGTTGTCTGCATGTTCAGCCCTTTTGCAGTAGAGGTCCCTTGCCATGGGTAATTTTGTATAATGACTTGGAAATAAATATGGTGGCCATGATTAAGAACTTTACTGAGGACTCCAAAACTTGAAGCAGAGTGATCGATAGTGAGGAAAAAAGCTCAAAGAAGAATCGGTTGGATGCACATGAGTGCGGCAAATGCAGAGACATAGACAATAGACAATAGGCAATAGGTGCAGGAGTAGGCCATTCGGCCCTTCGAGCCAGCACTGCCATTCACTGTGATCATGGCTGATCATCCACAATAGTACCACGTTCCTGCCTTCTCCCCATATCCCCTGACTCCATTATTTCCCCATATCACCTGACTCCATGTGGCACATGATTCAATCAGGACAAGCACAGAAAACATGGGAATAAGTGTGAAATTAGGAGTCACTAGAGAGTAAAGGGACAGCTGAGAGTATAAAGGCGGCGGCACGGTGGCGCAGTGGAAGAGTTGTCACCTTACAGCGCTAGAGACCCGGGTTCAATCCTGACTACGGGTGCCGTCTGTACGGAGTTTGTACGTTCTTCCTGTGACGTGCTTGGGTTTTTTCCGGGTGCTCCGTATCCTCCCACAAGCCAAAGACGTACAGGTTTGTAGGAAAGTTGGCTTTGGTAAAATTGTAAATGCTCCACAGTGTTTAGGATAGTGCTAGTGTACGATGATCGTTGGTCAGCATGGACTCGGTGAGCTGAAAGGCCTGTTTCCACGCTGTATTTGTAAAGTCTAAAGACCAAAGTTTAAACGGAGCACATGCCCGCACATCCCTGAAGGTGGCAAGGCTGATTGATAAGGTGCTTAAGACTAGCTATGCTGATTGCCTTTACAGGTTGCGGAATTGAATACAAATTCAGGAACGTTCATCCCAGAACCTATGAGCGGCACGGTGGCGCAGCAGTAATGTTGCTGCCTTATAGTGACAGAAACCCGGTTCGATCCTGACTACGGGTGCTGACTGTACATGTGAATGGAATTGACCTGCTTCCCTTGGCTGGATAATCGATGGAAATGGACAACATAATTAATTGCTAGTAACTCTGGGAGTGTATTGAAGAAACACAGCAAAGTATTTCTTCAGTAGGAAGGAACTGCAGATGCTGGTTTAAACCAAAGATAGACACAAAAAGCTGGAGTAACTCAATAACTTCAAAGTCATCTTGTTTGGTCAAATGGTCTGTACTCAATCTCACACAGGCCACAGCTAACAATGGCCTATTTCCTTTATCATCATTACTTTTTGGCATATCTTTCATTCATTTGTTCTCTATCTCTCTGCATCACTGTCCACTGTCTCATTTTCCTCTCCTGAGACTCTCAGTCTGAAGAAGGATCTCGATCCAATGCATCATGTATCCCTTTTCTCCAGAGATGTTGGCTGACCCGCTGAGTTGCTCCAGCTTTTTGTGCCTGTCTCACAGCCATGAGAAAACTGTAAACATCCCCCAACTCTACTGTTCCCTGTTGCCACCACCATCCTTTCCACACTTCATCTTCCATATGAAAGGGAGGTGTGTGCAGTGTGAGGCAGAACATCTACCCAGTAATCTGTTCCACACGGTACAAGACCCGGAGTCCTTGCAATGCTATGTTTTAGACTCTTATACCAACCTCCCTCGGTCACAACTCTTCTGCAGTACAATCTAAGGGCTGTGAATTAACAAAGTGCCTTGCTAACTTTCTCTCCCTGATACTTTGCAGTGTCCAAAGCTCTGTCTCAAGTTCAACTCAACTTCTTCTACACTCCACTTCAGTTGGAGTTTAGAAGAATGAGGGGGGACTTCGTTAAAACATCCAGAATGGTGAAAGACTTGGATAGAGTGGATGTGGAGAGGATGTTTCCACTGGTGGGAAAGTCCAGGACTAGAGGTCATAGCCTCAGAATTAAAGGACATTCCTTTAGGAAGGAGATGAGGAGAAATGTCTTCAGTCAGTGGGAGGTGAATCGGTGGAATTATTTTCCACAGAAGGCTGTATGGGCCGTCCGTGGATATATTTCAAGGTTCAAGGTTTCAAGGTCACGGTCAGTTTATTGTCACATGTACCAGTTAAGGTACAGTGAAATTTGAGTCACCGTACAACCATACTAAGTGAAAAGCAACAAGACTCACAACCACTTAAAAGTTAACATAAACATCTACCACAGTGGATTCCACATTCCTCACTGTGATGGAAGGCAAGAAAGTTCAAGCTTCTTCCTCACAGATAGATTCTTGATTAGTGCAGGTGTCAGAGGTTATGGGGAGCAGGCATGAGAATGGTGTTAGGAGAGAGAGTTAGATCAGCCATGATTGAATGGCAGAGTAGACTTGATGGGCCGAATGGCCTAATTCTGCACTTATGACCTTATGATGCCTGACCTGCTGAGTTACTCCAGCACTTTGTTGCTCTGCTTCTAGTCCCAGGTATCTTCAGCTGAATGTTTATCAATGTTGAATGTATAGATACTAAGAATGTAATAAGAGGTTTTGCATGCTGTTTGATTTGTATATATGTTTTTAAATTGAAAGAAACTTCAGCTAACTTCAATTAACCACTACAGGCTAATAACCCAGTCACCCAGGAGACTAAAAACTATGTTAAATCACTGGGATTTAAAACTGTAATCTTAAGCAAATCTAATTGCAAAACAAAATTAAACCAATAAATTTAAAATGAAAATAAAATCATCCTGTATTCACCAAACTTCACCTCAACTGTCCCTGTGCAAACACTTTGAACAAACCCTACCCATTTGGTTTTGCATTCTTCAACGTTCTTGTGTGCTTGAACTTGCTCCTTCCTCTAATTTTCACTGACTTTCATTTCTTTAATTTTTTTTGCCTTAAACATCAACTGGTGCAATGTTAAGGGAAACTGTTTCCACTCCAGTCTGAAGAGTTGCCTGAAGCACTCCATCTCCCTTTGATCAGACTCCTGAGACCCTTGAGGAATAGAACCCAGTCTGCTTTCAACTTTAAGATTCAACGTTAGGGCCTGTCTTCTGCCTCTTCTTTATAATCATGTTTACTTCCACCCGCTGTATTTACAGAGTCTACAAATTACTGTTCTTAAAGGCATAATGCTGCCTCTTTTCCTGGGTGATTTATTTCCATTTGGAAATTGCAACATATATATCCTTTTCTGTAGATGTTGTAAGTTCCACCAACATAGAACATCTGTCTATCTGTCTGTCTGTCTGCCTGTCTGTCTGTCTGTCTGTCTGTCTGTCTGTCTGTCTGTCTGTCTGTCTGTCTGTCTGTCTGTCTGTCTGTCTGTCTGTCTGTCTGTCTGTCTGTCTGTCACTAAAACTCTGATATTGTGCTCTTCCGGTTTGCGTGGTTTTTCTATTTGCGCAAAGACGGTACACGATAGTGCTACGATTTTTCGCCACCTTACTAACCATTCTCTTGTGCTGCAAGTGCAACAAGTTTTGTTCCGATCGATGGTATATTTAGAAGATATTAAAGTTTAAAAATCTTAATAACCGTGCATGCACAGATTGGTCTCCTCTCCTGTCAGTCAAGGCCATGGCCGGGACGGCGACGCCCCTTCCTGCACCGTGGCCTCTCCTGCCTCACTCACAAACTCCTCTCTCCCCTCCTCACAGTAACTTTGGAAGGAGTAGGATGGGGACCCACAGCTCCGTTTATATCAACGGGTCGATGGTTGGAAGGGTGAAGAACTTCAAATTCCTGGGCGTGCACATCTCTGAAGATCTTTCCTGGTCCGAGAATACTAATGCAATTATCAAGAAAGCTCATCAGTGCCTCTACTTCCTGAGAAGATTACGGAGAGTCGGTTTGTCAAGGAGGACTCTCTCTAACTTCTACAGGTGCACAGTAGAGAGCATGCTGACCGGTTGCATCATGGCGTGGTTCGGCAACCTGAGCGCCCTGGAGAGGAAAAGACTACAAAAAGTAGTAAACACTGCCCAGTCCATCATCGGCTCTGACCTTCCTTCCATCGAGGGGATTTATCGCAGTCGCTGCCTCAAAAAGGCTGGCAGTATCATCAAGGACCCACACCATCCTGGCCACACACTCATCTCCATGCTACCTTCAGGTAGAAGGTACAGGAGCCTGAAGACTGCAACAACCAGGTTCAGAAATAGCTACTTCCCCACAGCCATCAGGCTATTAAACCTGGCTCGGACAAAACTTTGATTATTAATAACCTATTATCTGTTATTTGCACTTCATCATTTTATTTATTCATGTGTGTATATATTTATATTACGGTATATGGACACATTGATCTGTTTTGTAGTAAATGCCTACTATGTTCTGTGTGCTGAAGCAAAGCAAGAATTTCATTGTCCTATCAGGGACACATGACAATAAACTCACTTGAACTTGAACTTGTCTACCGTCTCCCCCACCACCAGCGGCAGGGTTGGGGAAAGGAGAGGGAGGGAGAGGTGAGGGAGGGAAGGAGGAGTGGGGAAAGACGCTGGGGAGGTGAAGAGGGGGGATTGAGGGAGAGAGATGAAAGTGGGAGAGGTGAGGAGGAGGGGGAATAGAGAGATAGGAGGGGGGAGTGGGAGAGTGGGGGAGGGAGGGAGTGGGGAATGGAGGGAGAGGAGGGCAGTGGGGATGGGCAGGAGGGATGGTGGGGGGGGTAGGGGGAGGTGAGGAGTGGAGTGGGGCATAGAGGGATAGGAGGGGGATAGGGGGAGGAGTTATGGAGGGAGGGTAGGGGAAAGGAAAGGGAGGGGGAGGTGAGGGAGGGATTGTGGAGGGGAGGAAGTGAGGGGAATGAAGAGAGAGGGTGAAGAGGATGGGGAGGGAGTGCTGGGGATGAGGGAAAATGAACCGCGCCTGCGCAGTTGAGGGCTATGCGTGAGTGGTGGAATATTTCATTGGGGGAGCAGACCCAACGGGTCTGCACTTAGTCTAGTAGAGCTTAATCCCATACAGCATTGGAACAGGCTGGTAATGCCCTTGCCGATCATGATGCTAAGTTGAACTAATCTGCTCTGCCTGCACGTGATCCACTTCCCTCCATATTATGCATCCTAAAACCTCTTCAACACCACGATCATAGCTTCCTCCACCACCACCCCCGACAGCGGGTTCCAGGATCCCACCACTTCTCTGTGTAGAAAACATGCCCCACACCTCTCCCTTAAATAGAGACAATGGTGAGAAGTCTGGTCTGTGTGATGGGCTGGGCTATATGTACAACACTCTGCAATTACATGCAGTCGTGGGTAGAGATGTTCCAAAACCAGGCTGTTACATAACCAGGCTGTTACATAACCTGGCAGTCTGCTTTCTATGGTGTATCTGAAGATGTTTATTAGAGCCATTGGAGACATGCCAAATTTCCTCAGTCTCAGACTGGTGTGCCTTCTTGGCAGTTGCATCAATGTGATTGATCCAGGACAGATTGTTGCAATATCGACGTTGCATAATCTGGCACAGAATGGAGGGATATAGACCATGTGTAGGCAGATAAGGTTAGTCAGATTGGCATCATGGGCGGCACAGATTTAGTGGACCAAAGGGCAGGTTCCTGCGCTGTAGAGTCCTATGTTCTACGTTCTACATTTTATGTTTTATGTTCTATGTTCTATGTTCTATGATCTTGTTCCCTATTGCTTTTCCATTGACGTGACTGTGGGATATGTGTGTGTTTGTGTGAGTGTGGAGTTGTATTGGAGAGCTGTGGGTTGAGCGCAGTGTGTGGGTGGGATGTGTGTGTGTAGGTGAGTGTGGAGTTGTATTGGAGAGCTGTGGGTTGAGCGCAGTGTGTGGGTGTGTGTGTGGGATGTGGGTGTGTAGGTGAGTGTGGAGTTGTATTGGAGAGCTATGGGTTGTGTGCAGTGTGTAGTGTGTGGGTGTGGGTGTGGGGTGTGTGTGGGTAGGTGAGTGTGGAGTTGTATCGGACAGCTGTGGGTTGTGCGCAGAGTGCGTGGTTGTGTGAAGTTGCAGCTGTTCACGCCACTGACAAGGAAGTCAGGACTCCAGCATGAAGAGGCCGCATCATTCATTGAGTTTCCCCGTCCAGCGTTACCCCTTCCTCTGCTTCACATGTCATCAAAGAAATTACACAGCAAATATATTGCAAAATATTTTTTTCTGAACAAAATCCATCCAATTTGCAACAGAATGAACCAATTCTGTTACCTTCGTACTCAAGAGTTCCTCTCCCACTGATCCACCGCTCACTCATCAAAATTATCCTCCCGTGAATTGGTTTGGAGCCTGTCCATCCCCCATAGAAACATATAAAATTCTTCAGGGGTTGGACTGGCTAGATGCAGGAAAATTGTTCCGGATGTTAGGGGAGTCCAGAACCAGGGTCACAGATTAAGAATAAGGAGTAGGCCATTTAGAACTGAGTTGAGGAAAAACGTTTTCACTCAGAGAGTTGTGAATCTGTGGAATTCTCTGCCACAGAAGGCAATGGAGGCCGATTCACTGGATGTTTTCAAGAGAGAGTTAGATTTAGCTCTTCGGAAGAACGGAATCAATGTATATGGGTAAAAAGCAGGAACGAGGTACTGATTTTGGATGATCATCCATGATCATATTGAATGGCAGTGCTGGCTCGAATGGCTGAATGGCCTATACCTACACCTATTTTCTATATGTTCATATACTTCCCACAGACTCAATATACCCTACACATACGCCAAACTACCCATATACCTTCTACACTCCCGTACCACCCCACTAAATCTGCACACTCACACACACTCACACACATCTCACAACCCCCACATCCTAATCTCCCCATACATCCCCCACACACTCCTGAAACCTACATACCTAGATATTTCCCATGGTGGGGTAGCACAATGGTAGAGTTGCTGCATTACAGTTGCAGCATCGGAGACCCAGGTTCGATCCCGACCATGGGTTCTGTCTGTATGGAGTTTGTACGTTCTCCCCATGACTGCATAGGTTTTCTCCGAGATCTTTGGTTTCCTCCCACACTCCAAAGACGTACAGGTTTGCAGGTCAACTGGCTTGGTATAAATGTAAATTATCCTTAGTGTGTGCAGGAAAGTGTTACTTTGCGGGAATCCCTGGTCGGTGTGGACTCAGTGGGCCGAAGGGCCTGTTTCCACGCTGTATCTCTAAACTAAACTAAGCTTCATGCTTCCGAAATGTCCTCACACCCAGACACACCACACATTCCCCTCAAAACCTCTACATTCACACCCTCGCACCCTAAACTCACACACACTCCATATACATCCATGCACCCCACCAAACCTACATTCTTAGACACCACTACGCACCTCACAAACTCCACCCCTACAAGCTCCCCCCACTGCTCATGCACACCTACACTCTCCATGAAACTAACACAGTCCAATTTGTGTATTGCAGTCCAATTTGAACGCTATAAAGAAGTCAGGGACAAAGAGGGAAGATATGTATTAGTTAAAGGAAAGCTGGAAAACAAACTTGTGACACTGATCAATGTATATGCCCCCCCAGAGAGTACCAAATGTTTTTTCAAAACTCTGTTTGACATTATTGCCTTCGAGACTGAAGGAATTTTGATATGTGGAGGGGACTTCAATGTGGTCATGAATCATAATTTGGATACAACCAGCCTAAAAAAACCCAAGATGCATCTGACCAAGTTTATTAACACATCAGTGCAGGAAATGGACCTAATCGATGTTTAGAGAGAACTTCACCCTTTAGAGATGGACTACACACACTATTCAGTGCCTCATTCAGTCTACTCCAGGATTGACTACTTTTTAATGAATACGGGTGAAAGCTACAGGATCACAGAGTGTAAAATCGGGGTGGCAGATGTATATGATCACAGTGCGATCAGCTAGACAGTACACCTGAATAGTAGAAAAAGAAAAGGTACACAAAAATGTTGGAGAAACTCAGCGGGTGCAGCAGCATCTATGGAGCGAAGGAAATAGGTAATATTTTGGGCCGAAACCCTTCTTCAGACTGATAGGGGGTGGCAGGGAGAAGGAAGGAAAAAGGAGGAGGAGGAGCCCGAGGGCTGGGGGATGGGAGGAGACAGCTCGAGGGCTAAGGAAGGGGAGGAGACAGCAAGGGCTAACAAAATTGGGAGAATTCAATGTTCATGCCCGCCGAATGCAGGCTCCCCAAGCGGAATATGAGGTGCTGTTCCTCCAATTTCCGGTGTTGCTCACTCTGGCAATGGAGGAGACCCAGGACAGAGAAGTCGGATTGGGAATGGGTGGGGGAGTTGAAGTGCTGAGCCACCGGGAGGTCAGGTAGGTTCTTGCGGACCGAGCGGAGGTGTTCGGCGAAACGATCGCCCAACCTCCGCATAGTCTCACCGATGTAGATCAGCTGACATCCAGAGCAGCGGATGCAGTAGATGAGGTTGGAGGAGATACAGGTGAACCTCTGTCGCACCTGGAACAACTGCTTGGGTCCTTGAATGGAGTCGAGGGGGGAGGTAAAGGGACAGGTGTTGCATTTCTTGCGGTTGCAACAGAAAGTGCCCGGGGAGGGGGTGGTACGGGAGGAAAGGGAAGAATTGACAAGGGAGTTGCGGAGGGAGCGGTCTTTGCGGAAGGCAGACATTGGGGGAGATGGGAAGATGTGGCGAGTGGTGGGGTCACATTGGAAGTGGCGAAAATGATGTAGGATTATTTGTTGTATGTGATGGCTGGTGGGGTGAAAGGTGAGGACTAGGGGGAATCTGCCCTGATCGTCCCTTATCAATAACCCATGCCTGCCTTCTCCCCATATCCCTTGACTCCACTAGCCCCTAGAGCTCTATTTAACTCTCACTTAAATCCATCCAGTGATTTGGCCTCCACTGCCCTCTGTGGCAGGGAATTCCATAAATTCACAACTCTCTGGGTGAAAAAGTTTTTTTCTCACCTCAGTCTTAAATAACCTCCACTTTATTCTAAGACTGTGGTCCCTGGTTCTGGACTCGCCCAACATTGGGAACATTTTTCCTGCATCTAGCTTGACCAGTCCTTTTATAATTTTATATGCTTCTATAAGATGCCCCCTCATCCTTCTAAACTCCAGTGAATACAAGCCTAGTATTTTCAATCTTTCCTCATATGACAGTCCTGCCATCCCAGGGATCAATCTCGTGAACCTACGCTGCACTGCCTCAATCACGAGGATGTCCTTCAAATTGGAATGAAAGAATGGGCACAAAAAGGCATAACGGCAATATATACAGTTTCAGAAAAGTGGCGAGTTTATGAGCTTTCAAGATTAAAAGTCAAAGGACAGTCTCGAAAACAAAGATTTTTTTAGATACTTGCAATTAAGGGACTACTTTACAAAAGAGATAAGGCCAGAGCTAGATGAAACTTCAAATAATGTGATCAAGGTGATTGTGGATGCATACAAACAGAAGGGGTCTCGGGTCATCTCTGCTTTCTACCAAGCTCTGGTGGGAAGCGGGGGAGAATCAATGCTCTACATAAAAACTAAAATGGGAAGCAGGATTAAAAATTCAAATAACAGAAGAAGAATGGCATCAAATGTGTAAAACACAGTGTACATCCACAAGCTCACGAGGATGGAGAGAATTTTGCTGGAAGAATCTAACTCGCTTTTTTATAACACCCTAAATAAAAAGCAGACAACTTGTTGTACAACAACACTGTTGGAGGCTGTGTGGGAGTATGGAGGCAGACCACTCGCATATTTTCTGGTACTGTGTAAAGATAAGGCCATACTGGGAAAATGTTAACGCAGCTATTAAAAATATTTTGGGTTATAAAATCCCAAATACCGGCCCTGTGATGTATCTGGGGCACATTAAAAATATTGTAAAGATGGAAGATACCTATTTGATTAAAGTTTTGCTTGCAGCAAGTAAGAAGGCCATGACCAGGCAGTGGCTTAATGAAAAAAGTCCAAAACAGGAACAGTGGCTAGAAATTGTGTGAGACACCTTTACTATGGAGAAACTGACATATTTCTTGAGAATCAAGGAGAATTTATTTGAGAAGATCTGGGAAAAATGAACCGTTTATTTGAGCCATGACACCAACTAGATAAATGCCGAGCTAGATATGGGAAGGTTGTGTTATATAGAACTAGATGGTATGTTTGGGCAAATATTGAAATATCTCCAGATAACTAATCAATGCAACTTTGTGTACCACATGGTCTCATTCCAATTATTTATGTATTTATTTGTTGGGGGGAGGGGGGGGGGTTCTATTTATTTTGTTTTTTGGTTGTTGCTTTTCTTATTTTATTATATTTATGGTGATGGTGTTTTGTATACCTCTGTGAAAATCAATAAAAACTTAATTGAAAAAAAAATAAACTTGCACACCCAGACACCCACAAACCCAGTCAACACCACACATTCCATACCTATCATCTACCTCCAATACAGACTGGGTACTCTGATCTGCAGTCTGTAGATGGGTCCTGATCTGAAACTCCACCTGAAACTCCATGTTCTCCAGAAATGCTGCCCGGCTCACTAATTTAACCCAGCACTTGGTACCTGTTTTTTGTAAATCAGCATCTGTGGCTCCTTGTTTCCACTCTCCTCTGCTCCTACCCTTCTGCACAGGAAGAATCAACTCTACAGATTGGCATTATCTCCCAGCTTATGGATCCCAACAACCTCAACCATATTGTTGGGTGGCATGGTGGCGTAGCGGTAGAGTTAAGGGCCTGTCCCATTTTCGAGACCAAATTCACAACCTTTTTTACTCGTGGACATTTTTCATCATGTTGAAAAACGCCCTGACCTACCTGATGCCACAACTACCTACGACGAACATCACGACCTGCTATGACCAACATATGACCTCCCACGACCTTCCTATGACCTCCTACGACCTTTGTGACGAGTATGCTGCGAGTATGAGTCAAGGGCAAACTTGGCAGAGGTCGTGAATTAGGTCGTGAAAGTGGGACTGGCCCTTAACTGCCTTATAACACCAGAGACCCGTGTTCGATCTTAACTACGGGTGCTGTCTGAACGGAGTTTGGACATTCTCTCCCTGATCTATGTGGGTTTGTTAAAAGATCTTCGGTTTTCTCCCACACTCCAAAGACATACAGGTTTGAAGTTTAATGGGATTGGAAGAAAATGGGAAACTTTCTCCCCAGTGTGTGTAGGGTAGTGTTAATGTGTGGGGATCACAAAACCTAACCTAAACTAAACTAACTTAAACTAAACTAAATTAACCAACAAAATTAGACTAAACTGAACTAAGATGTCAATAAAAACAAGCCTGACGGTTTTCAAGGCAGGGAACTTTATGATGTTTAGATGTATTCTGCCAACCATTTTGTTGCTACACCAGGCAACTGGCCCAATTCTAATCTAGAAGTTTGCAAAGGAGTCTGGTACTAGTTGGGAAAGGATGGAGTTTACACCGTGGAGCCGAGGAATAGGCTACATATGCCTCTCTCGACTCGATTAATATTCAGAGCCTTCTGCTGGTTGATTTGCATAATAACCCCAAACCTGCTGGGGCAATGTGTTTTACAGTCACTGCTTTGAATTGGATGTCGATCCTCACCAAGCTGCCCTAATTAATCTCAGCCCACAGATTGCTGGAAGTTTGAGCTGATAACAGCACAGAGGGGTCAATGGGGTGTCAGTAGCCTTAGCGAACAATGAGGCCAATGCTCCAGCTTCTTAAACCACTGAGAAATAAAGACTTGAACAGTGAGAACAACTTACAAGCAAGAAAATGCGTCATGCTCAGATTTGTATTTGTCTGGGGTCACTGAACCGAACTGCACCAGATGGCCACATAAGATAATGGCTGCTTTTAAATTCTTTACAATTTAGCTGCTGTCGATTTGCAAAATCTATTTATTTTACAACAGTTCACATCAAATTAAATTTAGTTTTAGAGATACTGCGTGGAAACAGGCCCTTAAGTAAGGCCATCAAAAAGGCCAAAAGGGACTTCTGCTCCAAACTGGAGGATGAGACAGATGTTCGGCAGCTGTGGCGGGGCCTGAATGCAATCACCTCCTACAAGGCGAAACCAGGAGGCAGCTCGAATGTCGGCGAAACATCACTCCCTGATGAGCTCAATGCGTTTTACGCACGCTTTGATAGGGAGAATACTGATGTGCCTTCCCGATCCCCCATTCGCTGTGATGGCATCTCAGTCTCAGTCACAGAGGCCGACGTCAGGAAATCCTTCAGAGGGGTGAACCTCCAAAAAGCACCTGGACCTGATGGTATACCCGGTCGTGTTCTAAAAATCTGGGCGGACCAACTGGCTGGAGTTTTTACGGACATTTTCAACCTCTCACTTCTGAGGTCTGAGGTCCCCACCTGCTTTAAAAGGGCATCAATTATACCAGTGCCCAAGAAGAGTAAGGTGATGTGCCTCAATGACTATCGACCAGTGGCACTAACGCCGGTGGTGATGAAGTGCTTTGAGAGGTTGATCATGGAGCAAATCAACTCCTACCTCGACAAAAACCTGGACCCACTGCAGTTTGCTTACCGCCACAACAGATCAACGGTGGATGCAATCTCGCTGGCCCTCCACTCCGCTCTGGACCACTTGGACAACAAAAACTCATATGTCAGGCTGTTATTCATCGATTACAGCTCGGCATTTAACACAAACATCCCCTCCAAGCTGGTTACCAAACTCGCAGAACTGGGTCTCTGCGCATCCCTCTGCAATTGGATCCTCGACTTCCTCATTCACAGACCACAGTCTGTTCGTATTGGTGGAAATGTGTCAGCCTCGATAACAATCAGCACGGGAGCACCTCAAGGCTGCGTGCTCAGCCCCCTGCTGTACTCACTCTATACTCATGACTGCGTATCCTATCACAGTGTGAACTCCATCATCAAGTTCGCTGACGACACCACTGTTGTGGGGTGTATCACTGATGGGGATGAGTCAGAGTATAGAAGAGAGATCGAGCAACTGTCCATATGGTGCCAGCACAATAACCTGGCCCTCAACACCAGCAAAACCAAGGAACTGATTGTGGACTTTGGAAGGAGTAGGAGGGGGACCCACAGCCCATTTATATCAACGGGTCGATGGTTGAAAGGGTCAAGAGATTCAAATTCCTGGGCGTGCACATCTCTGAAGATCTTTCCTGGTCCGAGAACACTAATGCAATTATCAAGAAAGCTCATCAGCGCCTCTACTTCCTGAGAAGATTACGGAGAGTCGGTTTGTCAAGGAAGACTCTCTCTAACTTCTACAGGTGCACAGTAGAGAGCATGCTGACCGGTTGCATCGTGGCTTGGTTCGGCTATTTGAGCGCCCTGGAGAGGAAAAGATTACAAAAAGTAGTAAACACTGCCCAGTCCATCATCGGCTCTGACCTTCCTTCCATCGAGGGGATTTATTGCAGTTGCTGCCTCAAAAAGGTTGGCAGTATCATCAAAGACCCACACCATCCTGGCCACACACTCATCTCCCTGCTACCTTCAGGTAGAAGGTACAGGAGCCTGAAGACTGTTACAACCATGTTCAGGAATAGCTACTTCCCCACAGCCATCGGGCTATTAAACCTGGCTCGGCCAAAACTCTGATTATTAATAACCCATTTTCTGTTATTTGCACTTTATCAGTTTATTTATTCATGTGTGTATATATTTATATTATGGTATATGGACACACTTATCTGTTTTGTAGTAAATGCCTACTATGTTCTGTGTGCTGAAGCAAATCAAGAATGTCATTGTCCTATACAGGGACACATGACAATAAACTCACTTGAACTTGAACTTGAACCTTTGGCCCACCGGGTCCATATCGACCAGCGATCCCTGCACATTAACAATATCCTACACACACTAGGGACAATTTACACTTATGCCAAGCCAATTTCTGACTCCAATAGTTTAGTTTAGTTTAGAGATACAGCATTGAAACAGGCCCTTCGGCCCACCGAGTCTGCACCAACCCGTGATCCCCTAGGGACATTTTTTTACACTCATACGAAGCCAATTAACCTAGGAAACCTGTACGTCTTTGGAGTGTGGGGGGATATTGAAGATCTCGGAGAAAACCCACACAGGTCACGGGGAGAATGTGCAAACTCCATACAGACAGCACCCATAGTCAGGATTGAACCCGGTGTATCGGCACTGCAAGCGCTGTAATGCAGCAACTCTATTGCTGCACCACCGTGAATGTGATGGTGGTTACAGCTGTCAGACACATTACTCAGTTAGCTGGCTGGTTGTAAGCCTGTGTAATATCAGGCAACTGCTTCCAACAGCATTCTCCCATCATGTGTAGATTTATTTTCTTTCAGCTCAGTCCGTACAATGTATTCCCTCTGTGAAGGGGTTATATGCTTTTGTAATTCCCCAACTTAACTTGCATCCTAGCTGCCTGCTTCATCTTGGACGTGTAGAATAATTAGCATTAATTGCTAACCGGTTTCAAAGCAACATAAAATAGTTTGTCTTTCGACCTATGGAGAAGCAGTTCCAACATGTCTCCGTGATGTTGATTCATGTTTAGGAGTGCGGTACTGTCAAAGCAGGTGTTGATAGATTGTTGGAGACAAAAGGAATGAGAGGGCATTGGGCATCGAATCATAGAACACAGAGGCACAGCGGTAGAGTTGCTGCCTTACAGCACTAACAGCGGCAGACTCCCGGGTTCGACCCTGACTGCTGGTGCTGTCTGTACAGAGTTTGTGCATTCTTCCCGTGACTGCTTGGTGTTCTCTGAGATCTTCGGTTTCCTCCCACATTCCAAAGACGTACAGGTTTGTCGGTTAATTGGCTTGGTATAAATGTAAATTGACCCTAGTGTGTGTAGGATAGTGTTAATGTGCGGGGATCGCAGGTCGGTGCGGACTCTGTGGGCCGAAGGGCCTGTTTCCACGCTGTATCCTCCCTGAAACTAAAAATAAAATAAAACTAAACAGGCCATTCAGCCCACCATCACTATGTTAACCATGGTACACAAAATTGCTGGGGAAACTCAGCGGGTGCAGCAGCATCTATGGAGCGAAGGAAATAGGCGACGTTTCGGGCCAAAACCCTTCTTCAGACTCTGTGAAACTGTCTCCGGAGAGAGGAGGAGAACTTCTTCAAAGTAGGCATACCTTGAGGAGATATCGCAGTGGAGTAGACAAAGTGTTCAAAAGGGAACTGCAGATGCTGGAATATCGAAGGTACACAAAATTGCTGGGGAAACTCAGCGGGTGCAGCAGCATCTATGGACCATAGATGCTGCTGCACCCGCTGAGTTTCCCCAGCAATTTTGTGTACCTTCGATATTCCAGCATCTGCAGTTCCCTTTTGAACACTATGTTAACCATGATGGTTTGGTCGCAAGGGGGGCAGTCTGGCTTATTCATAGAAGACTGAGTGTTGTGGGGAGAAGGTAGGTATTCTGGCTGGGGACCTGTGACCAGTGGAGTACGTAAGTTCATAAGTTCATATGTTCATAGGTTATGGGAGCAGAATTAGACCATTCGGCCCATCAAGTCTGATGTTATAACATGATAAACATAGCGGGAACCTCAAAGGTCTTCAAACATTGGAATATTCAAACATTTGGACTCTTGCAGTGCAGTCCGAGTCATCCCATTACAAGAAGGATGCGGAGATATTGGAAAAGGTGCAGAGTTGGTTTACCAGAGTGATGCCTGGATCTACTATTTACTACTGGTAGGCATTGGACAGACTTGGTTTGTATTCCCTGAAATACCAGAGGTTGTGGGGTCACCTGATAGAGGTGTATAAAATTATAAAAGGCATGAATAGGATCGACAGTCAAAATCATCACTACCCATTAATAATAATAATAATAATGGATGGGATTTATATAGCGCCTTTCCAATACTCAAGGCGCTTTACATCGCATTATTCATTCACTCCTCAGTCACACTCGGTGGTGGTAAGCTACTTCTGTAGCCACAGCTGCCATGGGGCAGACTGACGGAAGCGTGGCTGCCAATCTGCGCCTACGGCCCCTCCGATCACCACCAGTCACTCACACACATTCACACACAGGCAAAGGTGGGTGAAGTGTCTTGCCCAAGGACACAACGACAGTATGCACTCCAAGCGGGATTCGAACCGGCTACCTTCCGGTTGCCAGCCGAACACTTAGCCCATTGTGCCATCTGTCGTCCCAATTATCCAACCATTCATCCATGAAACATCTCCTGCACCCTCCTCACCCCCCTCCCCACCCCCCACCTCACCCTCTAGCCTGTTCACTTATTAACTATGCGTTGTCCAGCCCCTCCTTCCTTCCAAGGTCCCAACCTGTCCATGTTCTCCAGTGATGCTTCCTGACCCACTGAGTATATATATATATATTTTTTTTTAAGAGATATAGCACGGAAACAGGCCCTTCGGCCCACTGAGTCCGCACTGACCAGCGATCCTCGCACATTAACACTATCCTACACACACTAGGGACAATTTATACTTGTACCAAGCCAATTAACCTGCAGACCTTTACGTCTTTAGAATGTGGGAGGAAACTGAAGATCTCAGAGAAACCCCAGAGTAATCTTCGGTTTCCTCCCACATTCTAAAGACGTACGGGTCTGTAGGTTAATGGGGAGAATGTACAAACTCCGTACAGACAGCGCCCAAGGCCAGAATCGAACTCGGGTCTCTGACGCTGTAAGCTCTGTAATGGGCCTGTCCCACTTAGGCAATTTTTCAGGCGACTGCCGGCGACTGTCAAGTATTAGCAGGCCGCTGAAAAAAACGGCGACTGTCAGAGTGGATTACACACACATCGCTTCCTTCACCAGCCCGTTATGCAGGCGGGGGACAGGGCAAGCAGGGGGGGAGCGCGGTCTGAGTGAAATTCACACGGTGAAAAGCCAATGTGATACAGACACACACCACGATAAACAGGAAGGTTGGCACTGTAATTAAGACAGTGAAAGCACAGTATGGGAAGGGTTACTTAAGTCCTTTAAAAGAGGGGGGAGAGGGGTGGGGGAAGGGGGGAGAAGGGGGAGACGTGTTGGGGAGAAGGAGTGGAGCCAACTTTTAAGAAGCCAGAGATACACGGCTGTGAAGCTCGGCGGACATTAACATTACCGGTCGGTTATCCTTAGTTCTGAAAACTAGAGATGATGAGACAATGAAATTCACCGGTCAGCACCGGATACAACCTAAGAAAACCTACGACAACCTACGACCTCCTGGCGACCCACTACCACTGCACCTACGGTACGAGAATTCTCGCTATTCTCTCTGGCGGCTTCATTCTGGTCTCCGCTAACTGTTCAACATGTTGAAAAATTAGCGGCGATCAGAATGAAGCCGTGACTAGTTCCCAGAATGCGGGAACTCCTCACAACCATGAAGGCGACTACCCGGCAACCACCTGCGAACATGTGGAGACCGTCCGACGCCTAAAAAGTCACCTAAGTGGGACAGGGTGAGGGACATTATTGCCCATTACCAAGACTGCCTTGTAGCATCACTGCTGAGCAAAACGTGCAGAATGAGACTGAGGCAGTGAGAGAAGGTTCCAACACAGGGATAACCTCCCACTTTCCTCTGCTCACTTCGTAATTTAAAACTAACTTGTTTTCATTGAACTTTGGTTCTGACAAGAGCTCTTTGAACTGCGCAGGACCTGCTGAGCATTTCCAATCTCTTATGTTTCCATGCACCAGACGGAACAGAGTGATCTTGCATCCAGCAGATCAAAGCTCGACAGTCCTAACGCACCCAGTTGCTAACGTCGGTGAGTAATTTAACAGCTGACAGGAGGAGGAGATTCCAAGAACATCTCCAGCTTCCACGGTGGCGGGACTCAGCATGTGAGCGCTCATGGTAAAGCTGAAGCCTCCGCAGCTGTAGACAGGCACAAGAATGCTGGAGTAACTCAGCGGGTCAGGCAGCATCTCTGGAGAAAAGGAATAGGTGATGTTTAGGTCTTCACAGACTTGAGACCATTACCCAGACCGACATGTCGGTGGAGTCTTGGTCGAGATTCCGAGTAATAGTAATAGTTGGTAATAGTTACTTTAGTGCCACATGTACCTAGATACAGTGAAATTATTTGTTTTACATGCAATCCAGTAAAATTATGTGTAGGTCTGAAGAAGTGTCTCGACCCGAAAGGTCACCTATTCACGCTGCCCGAGTTATTCCAGCTTTTTGAGTCTATCTTCGGTTTAAACCAGCATCTGCAGTTCCTTCCTGTACACAGCCTATGCAATAGTATTGATCCAAAAGTACTGAGCTTCAGCCTGAGATCCCATCCCAACATCAGGGGCGGCACGGTGGTGCAGCGGTAGATTTGCTGCCTCACAGCGGCAGAGACCCTGGTTCGATCCTGACCATGGTTGCTGTCTGCATTGAGTTTGTGCGTTCTCCCAGTGACCTTGTGGGTTTTCTCCGGGTGCTTCGGGTTCTTCACACATTCTAAAGACATGCAGGTTTGTAGGCTAATTGGCTTATGTAAAATGTCCCTTGTGTGTAGGATGGAACTAGTGTACGGACGATCAAAGTTGATGTGGACTCAGTGGGCCGACGGGCCTGTTTCCACACTGTATCTCTAAACTAAACTAAACTAGTCTTTAGCCAATTCTAATCACCCCAAGTTACATCAAGAGATGACTGAGAGCATTGGACACAGCAAAGGCTGCAGGAGTAGACAACATCCCAGGAATAGGATTGAAGACCTGTTCTCCAGATCTGACCTTGCCTCTAGCCAATCTGTTCCAGTACAGTTATAAACCTGGCATCTTGCCTAGGTATGTCCCTCATTCAGAGAGAGCAGGACGAATCTAATGCAAATCCAATGCAGCTAATTACTACTCAGTCACTCTCTTCTCAATCATCAGCATATTTTAAGAAGACATTGTCAGTGCTGTCAAGCTATACTTACAATGAACTCACTCAGAACTATGGAACAAGCTGCCAGAGGAGGGTTGAGTCAGGTACTGTCGCAATGTTTGAGAAGCATTGAGACAGGTACATGGATGGGACAGGTTTAGGGGATATGGGCCAAATGGAGGCAGGTGGGACCAGTGTAGGTGGGTCAAGTCGGTTGGTATGGGCAGTTGGGCCAAAGGTCCCGTTTCCATGATGATGTCTCTATAACTACACAGCAAAATACATAACGTATTGGAAAAACACATTCGGCCAGGCAGCATCTCTGGAGAACATGGATAGATGACGTTTCACGACCTGAAACATTAACCTTGCTTCCCTATCCACAAAGTGTGCATGACACTATGTTCTTCAGAGATGCTGCCTGACCCGTTCAGTTACTCCAGCACTTTGTGTCTTCTTTTCGCAAAACCAGCATCTGCAGTTCCTTCTTTCTCTTGAACCACACAGGCCCAGATCTCAAACATGGACAATGGTGCTGAATTCCAGATTTACAGAGTATCAGGGACATCAGAAGAGAAATATCCCCTTCAGCCCACCAGCCAGTAAATGCCATCTAAGCTTCATACCATTTACCACCAATTGTCTATAGACTTCCATGGTTGGAGATTCAAGTGCCAATCTAAACTCTTCATAAATGTTACTGGTAGTACGTGCTTCCACCACTGACTCAGGGAAAGCATTGCAGAGTGACTGCCTGTGGCATTAAGGCATTATTTGACCAAATGTGGCTTCAACGAGTCAACCTGAAAAGTTAACTCTTAGTTTAGTTTAGTTTAGAAATACAGCGCAGAAGCAGGCCATTCGGCGCACCGAATGCTGACCAGCGATTCCCATACACCAGCACTATCCTATACACTAGGGACAATTTACAATCTTTACCAAAGCCAATTAACCTTCAAACCTGTACGCCTTTGGAATGTGGGAGGAAGCCAGAGCACCCGGGGAAAACCCACGCGGTCACGGGGAGAACGTACAAACTGCGTATAGACAGCACCCATAGTCAGGATCTAACTCGGATCTCTGGCGCTGTGAGGCAGCAACTCTGCCTAATGGATCAGGAACTGCTCCAGCAGACCGTGTGTGTTGGCGGACCAGACTTTGGACTGTGGAACATGGTGGCGCCCACATGTGTAGGTATGAAGCACATGTGGTAATGGAACCACTGAACCTTTAACTTACTGCAAATATCCTGTAAATATTTAATATCCCAAAATGCGTGACCTCCCACATGGGCTAAATTCCGTCTGCCACAACTCCACTCATCTTCCGCATCCTTTCCCATCCTTCTCTGCTATCCGCTACTCTGCCATTTCTCATCAGCAAACCTACTCATCAATCCACCTTCATTCTCTTCCGAGTCATTTATTTTTGTGCCCAACCCAGGTGATTATGTGCGTACTTGCCACAGAAGCCACATATCTACAATCTCATATTACAATTGCTCCACACTCTTATATCTCTATTCAAACTGTAAATGGCTCGATTGTAATCATCTATTGTCTTTCTGCTGACTGGACAGCACGAAACAAAAGCTTTTCACTGTACCTCAGTACACCTGATAATAAACTAAACCAAACTAATTCCTGCAGTATACCACTGGTTACAGATTTTAAAGTAGAAAAATTAGAATTGGCACCATCGAGTGTGGCAGCCTCGTCTGCAGCTGTTCATCCATTCACCCTTTTTTGTAATTGTTAGTATGTCAAAAGTTTGTTTTAAAGATTTCTTAGTCGTTTTTATGTGGGGGTGGTGGGGGGAATTAGGGAAACCATTTCCCAGTCACTTATCTGCATGGAGATGGATCTTTTCTCTGAGTCGCATCTTCGCCCCACCCCACCCTCGCGGCCTGCCAACTGGATTGGCGCGGCCTTTCCTGCCAGAGCTTCAGCAGCGGCGCAGCACTGAATTCCATCGCGGAGCGGGACGATGCCTTGCCGGGGATAGCCAGTGTTGAAGCTCCGGAGTGTTAGGCCTGCTGACTTTAACACCGTGGAGCTATGATTTGCAGAGCTTCTAGCCACGGGTGGTGCTGACTTTAACATCGTGGAGCCCCGGGATGTTTTGCCGGGGGTCGCCAGTGTTGGATCTCCGCCCAGCTCGGCCTGTGGACTCAGAAGTCGTGGTCTCCGATAGGAAGCGACCAATTTGGAAACTCCAAGCCGCAGAGTGTGTTCTTCCGTTCCGTTGCCGGAGCTCCGATCAACCTGTCGAGAGGGCTTGCACATCGGGCCGCCCATAGCGGTGACTGCGGAGAGTTCAAAGGCCCTGACCATGGGTGAAGAAATAACTTTATTGCCTTCCCTCACAGTGGGAAACTTTGATTCCGCTGTGAGGGGATGTTTATGTTAAATTCTATTATGTATTGTGTTCTTTTTATTCATATGGCTGTATGGTAACTCAAATCTCACTGTACCAATTGGTGCATGTGACAATAAATGTAACTTGAACTTGAACTTGAACTTTGGCTTCCAATCCAGAAAGCTAACACTGAATGCGATTTGCCAACATGCCTTGGAACCCATCTGCACTAACCTTCTGAACCAGCCTACCAGAAGTTGGACTTTGTCAAAAGTGTTGTGAAATCCACATAAGACTTCAGACTTTAGAGATGCTGCGCAAAACATGTCCTACGGCTACCGAGTACACGTCTCCCCATACACTAGCACTACCCTACAAACTAAGGACAATTTCCAATTTTACCAAAGCCAATCAAACTACGAACCTGTACGTACTGGGGATGTGGAAGGAAACCAGAGCATCCGGAGAAAACCCACGCAGGTCATGTGGAAAACGTACAAACTCCGTACAGACAGCACCCGTAGTCAGGATTGAACCCGGTTCTCTGACGCTATTAGGCAGCAACTCTACCTCAGCAACACCATACTGCCCATTTACCATCCTTTCATCAATTTTCTTCGAGACCTGCATGTGCTTTACATGCATCTATTCACAAGAATGTATTAAAACATAATTTTACCCTGATGAGCAATGGTTATCTGCTCAGCTACAGTTTATAACACACAAAGAAACTCCTCTGCAGCTTCTCTGCAAACAAAAACAAATAGCCCCACACATTTCCCAGACTGTTATATTTTTCACATGTCTTTAAAACTAATAAGAGTGTGTGCTATGTTTAAACGGTGGCTGAGGGGAGACCTGATAGAAGTATATAAAGCTATGAGAGGCATAGATAGGGGAGACAGTCCGAATATTTTTCCCAGAGTGGAAATATCAGACCAGAGGGCATAGCTTTAAGAGATGTAAGAGCGTTTTAGTGTCATAAGCCAACATTTAAATTCTTACCTGAAGCAGCACAACAGAATATGTAAACATAGCACACTGTAAACAATATAATAAAAAGAAAAAAAAATCAGTGTGTCTATATATACACATATCCACATATACATATATATATTGTATATGTACATATTTGTGGTATTGAAACCTATGGGTGAGTGGTGGAATATTGCATTCGGGGACCAGCCCTCCACTGTGACTCTGCGCGCACACGTATATACTAGACCAAGTGCAACCAGTTGGGGCCCGTCCCCAAACGCTGGGGGGTGTGTGCATGGCGTCACAGTGGAGGGCTGGTCCCCGAACACAATATTCCACCACTCATCCATAGGTTTCAATACCACTCCCTAGAGAGGGAGGGGCGGCAGAGAGGGAGTGGGGGCTAGATAGGGAGGGGGAGGGGGGTAGAGAGGGAGAGTGAGAGGGTAGAGAGGGAGGGGGAGGGGAGTAGAGAGGGAGAGGGAGGGGGTAGAGAGGGAGAGGGAGAGGGTGGAGAGGGAGAGGGAGGGGGTAGTGAGGGAGCCGGAGAGTGTAGAGAGGGAGGGGGAGGGGAGTAGAGAGTCAGAGAGGGAGGGGGATAACGGCCCTACCCCATCTCCCTCCTCCTCATTTCCCTCATCCTCCTCCCCTCACTCCCATTCCCTGCCCTAGGACATACCCAGGTCGTAGATCAGCGCCAGGGCCTGGAACTCGGCCTGGTTCTCGTACTCGACCCGGCCCTGGCTGTAGACCCAGTCTTGTCCTTGACCCTCCAGCCATCAGCTCGGCCACCGCCTGGGCTCCATTGCAGGTTCCGACTTCACCGTCCCTGACCCCGGACAAAGGCTCGTCCTTGGTTCCACCGGCAGCTTCTTTCTCGGCCCCGGTCACGGCCTCATCCCAAGCCCCGGACTCGGCCCTCACCCCAGCTCCAGGCTCTGCTCCAGCCCAGGCCCAGCCACTAGGCTCGGCCCACGGTAGCAGCAGCCTCCCCACGAGGCACTGGGCGGCTACAGGGCACCGGGCGGCCAGTAGAAGCCACCACTCCTCGTTCACCACGAGCGGTGGAGTGCCCCTCCCCCCAGAGTGTCCCGTCCTGCCTTGCGAGTACATTGTGACGTCACTTGGGTTTTTTTCCGAAATGGGTTAGTTTACAGGCTGTTTTTAAAACTTGAAACAATTAAAAAGTTCGGAAATATTGGTGGGAATGCGACGTGAAGATGTTTATCTCTTTGACGGGAAAAATGTGAGTAGAATGTGTGAAAATGGGAAGGCTGTGCCCTAGCGTTTAGAAGAAAATAGGAAAATATGAAAATCAACCAGATTGACACACACACACTGCCACAAACAAGCCAAAGAGTTGTAGTACTATAATAGATATACACACATGTGTACACACACACACACACACACACACACACACGCCTTCACGTAAAAACCAAACAAACAATAATAGTCTATTAATAGTCTGTGTATTTCAGAACCTATTTGGAGAGTGCAGTGTTTAATTGCCTAATGTCTGTAGGGAAGAGCTGTTCCTGAACCTGGACGTTACAGTTGTCAGGCTCCTGTACCTTCTTCCCGATGAGAGGGGCAAAGATTAAAGCAGATGTGTGGGGCAAGTTTTTTGCACAGAGGGAGGTGGGGGCCTGGATCACGCTGCCGGTTGTGGTGGTGGAGGCAGATCCAACAGCGGCATTTAAGAGGCTTTTAGATAGGGACATAGATATGCAGGGAATGGAGGGGTGTGGATCATGTGCAGGCTGAGGAGATTAGTTTAAAGAAGGCTTCCAACCCAAATTTTCACCTATCCTTTTCCTCCAGAGATTCTGCCTCACCCGCTGAGTTACTCCAGCATCTTGAGCCTATCTTCAGTTTAACTTGCCATTCTGTTTAACGTGGTGACTTTTTGTGTACTAGGTGCCTAGGTGAAGTCTGCTGTATGATTTTACTGGATTGTATGCAAAAACAAAGAATTCTGCTATACCTAGGCACATGTGACAATAAAGTATAATTGAATTATTGAATTGAATTGAAATGAATGTTCAGCGTGGACATTGTGGGCCGAAGGGCCTGACCCTGTACTGTTCTATTTCTATATTTGATGAAACTCTGTAATCCTGTCTCAGCCTGAGAAGCGTTCCAAGGAATCAAATTCTAGCCAGGAGATTTGTTGGTGAATAAAAGGGGGCAGCACGGTGGGGCAGCGGTAGAGTTGCTGCCTTACAGCGCTTACAGTACAAGAGACCTGGGTTCAATCCTGGCTACGGGTTCTGTCTGTACGGAGTTTGTTCGTTCCCCCAGTGACCTGCATGAGTTTTCCCTGGGTGCTCCGGTTTCCTCCCACACTCCAATGACGTACAGGTTTGTAGGTTAATTGGCTCGGTAAAATTTGTAAAATTGTCCCTTGTATGTGTAGGATAGTATTAATGGGTAGGGATCGCTGGTGAATGCAGACTCGATGGGCCGAAGGGCCTGATTCCACGCTGTATCTCTAAACTAAACTAAACTTGACTAAAAAGCCTGTGAATCCCAGTCATAATTGTGATGGATTGGTCCATTATAAAAAACGGCAAGCATCCCTGATTCCTAAACGCAAAATAGACATAAATGGTCATAAATCAGCCTAAAGAATCCAGTGAGGAAATGTTGAATCCACTCTGGTGTAATTTTATGGTTAAGAGTTTTACCCCAGTTCACTATCGTTTCCACACATTAAGCATTATGTGTTTGAAAATCTCCAGCAGGGAAGATTCTCAATTTTTTATGCGACTTTCAGTTTGCCTTAGAAATGTATTACAAGAAACAAATAAAACTGAGCAGATCTCAGATGGGATTAATTCAAAGAAAAGCATCCCAACTGAACGGTAGTTACAAGTCCAGAGAATATGGCCTTATTTCTTGCTGGGCCTAAAATCTGGCAACGACTTCACTGACCTTTGAACTAGTACAGCAGAAGGAGGCTCTGTTCGTTGATACGGGGATTTTTGCAAAACACAAAGTGTTGGTGTAACTCAGTGGAGCAACAGTTGTGTAGGGAATGGATAGGCGATGTTTCAGGTCTGTTAAAGAAGTCGTCTCAAACTGAAACATCTTTTATCTATTCCTTCCACAAAGGCAGCAATTCTCCCGCTACGCCACCCGCTGAGTTACTCCAGTATTTTGTGTTTTGCAGGAGAAAGAAGGGCTTTTGAAAGCTCAAATTGGTGAAGGAAAACCCGCAAAGTGTTGGAGTAACTCAACGGGTCAGGCGGCATCTCTGGTAGACATGGATGGACCGCATTTTGGGTTGGGTCCTTTCTTCAAGCTGATTGTAGAAGGGGGGCAGAAGGCTGGAAAAGGGAAGTATAGTTTAGTTTGGTTTCGTTTAGAGATACAGCGCAGAAACAGGCTCTTTGGCCCGCTGACCTCGCAACGACCAGCGATCCCCGCACACTAACACTATCCTACACACGCGGGGAACATTTTTTAAAACATTTATACCAAACCAATTAACCTACAAATCTGTACATCTTTGGGTTAGGGTTAGGGTTAGGGTTAAGGCTAGGGTTAGGGTTAGGGTTAGGGTTAGGGCTAGGGTTAGGGCTAGGGCTAGGGTTAGGGCTAAGGTTAGGGTAGGGTTAGGGTTAGGGTTAGGGTTAGGGTTAGGGTTAGGGTTAGGGTTAGGGTTAGGGTTAGGGTTAGGGTTAGGGTTAGGGTTAGGGTTAGGGTTAGGGTTAGGGTTAGGGCTAGTGTTAGGGCTAAGGTTAGGGCTAGGGTTAAGGTTAGGGTTAGGGCTAGGGTTAGGGTGTGGAAGAAAACCCATGCAGGTCATGGAAAGAATGTACAAACTCCATACAGACAGCACCTGTACTCGGGATCGAACCCGGATCACTGCCACTGTGAGGCAGCAACTCTACCGCTACGCCACCATGCCTATTCATCTACTTTCCTATTCTTTTTCATCCATTGGGAATTTTCATTGTGTTCCTCATCATAATGATAATGATTCAGAATCCAGTGGAAACAATCATTCACGGCTCTTTGTCAGAAATCCCATCATAATCTTTCACTTTGCCGTTCAATCTTCTTTATTCTTCTCATTGTCTGTGAAAAATGTCACATTCTCCCTAACAAATATTTCTCCCTGCGATCGAGTTCTACTCAAGTGCATTGCCTCTGCTGAGTTCTCACGTGGCACAAGTGAACGGGTTAAGTGCATGCGGAGCTTGCTTGGAATGGTGTAATGTACTTTCTGAATACCATATTACTGAATTATTGAACCACTAGGAAAGGCTCACTTTGGACCGTGGGGGTGTCACAGAATTTGTGATAGATCAGTATAATTCAGTATCAAGAGATCAGCCTCAAATTGCCCACATTTATTTCAGTTAAAACCCTAAATAACTTTCAAAGCAGAAGGACCTTTATTTCACTTTCATAGCTTGGTTGGCGAGCGCTACCTGACAAAACTACAGAAGCATCGAGTGGAATGATGCAGCTTTTAAGGGAGCTATTCTTTCGGTAGAGCTTTAAACCACTGCACAACCCCAGAAAACCGCAGCAATCTTTTCTCTCCCTTGAATTTCGAAGGATGACGGGCACCTCATTTAAACCTGCAGTATATTGGGTGGAGTGGATGTGGATCTGCATTTGGAGTATTGAGTATTGTGAGCAGTTTTGGGCCCCATATCTGAGGAAGGATGTCGCTGGCACTGGAGAGGGTCCAGGGGAGGTTTACAAGAACGATCCCTGGAATGTGCGGGTTAACTTATGAAGAGCGTTTGACGGCACTGGGCCAGTACTCGCTGGAGTCTGGAAGGATGAGGGGGTGACCTCATGAAAGCTTACTGAATAGTGAAAGGCCTGGATAGAGTGGATGTGGAGAGGATGTTTCCACTAGTGGGAGAGTCCAGGGCCAGAAGGCACAGCCTCAGAATAAAAGGATGTACCTTTTTAGACAGGAGATGAGGAAGATTTTGTTAGTCAGAGATTGGTGAATCTGAGGAAGTCATTGCAACAGAAGGCTGTAGAGGTCAAGTCATTGTATATTTTTAAAACAGAGGTTGACAGATTCTTGATTAGCAAGGGTGTCAAAGGTTATGGGAAGAGGGCAGAAGAATGGGGTTTTCAAGGAAAGATAGACCAGCCATGTTTGAATGGCGGAGTAGTCTTGACGGGCCGAATGGCCTAATTCTGCTTCTAAGACTGATGAGCTTATGAACTCTCTATTGGTTGCTCCTTGCACATCTTCCCCTCCCCCGATCTCTAAGGTTTCCTTTAACAAAGTGCATTCCAGACCATGGGGAATCAGCAAAACCTTTAGTGTAGAAAAGAACTGCAGATGCTGGTTTACACCGAAGACAGACACAAAATGCTGTAGTAACTCAGCAGGACAGGCAGCATTTCTGTATAGAATGCCCTTTTTCAGACTGTCTCGACCCAAAACGTCACCCATTCCTTCTATCCAGAAGTACTGCCTCCCACTGAGTTACTCCAGCATTTTGTGTCTATCTTCAGTAAAACCTTTCCCCTGCTTAAATATGTGTATCTTGCCAGCCACCTTAAACCTCTGTCGTCTGGATGCTAGCTATTCAGCCACTGGACCATTCCTTTAGACCATTAAAGCCTTTCATCAAAACACTTGACCTCCTTGTCTCGAAAAAGAACAATCCCAGCTTCTTCTTGCAGCCCCTCATCACCGGCACCAATTAAATAAATACCTTCTGCCTTTCATGAGGGTGATAACATCTTCCTAAAGTCTGGAGCCCAGAAATGAGCAGGGCTGAGCCATTGTTACCACACCAGTGTATGGCAAAATTCCTCTCTCGTCTCCTTTCTTCCATTTAGGATCCAGTTTTGTTTTTCGAACTCAGTCATCTTGCCTTGACATCTTCAGGGATTTATGTATGTTCATCGCTCGGGATTTGTTTCCATGGAGCTCCTAAAAACTGTACCATTGAGTTTGTGCCATTGCTCCTGATGCTTCCTTCAGGAGTGAATCACTGTGTGTTTGTCTGAGTAAAATTGCATCTCCCTAGTCAACCTGGGATCTACTGAAATTATATCATAGAATGCTGGGGAGACTATGGAGGAAGTTTTAGCAAAGCACAGAGGCTCGATCCTGACTGCGGGTGCTGTCTAAACAGAGTTTGTCAGTTCTACCTGTGGCCCCATGGGTTTTCTCCGAGAGCTCCGGTTTCCTCCCGTACTCCGAAGAGGTGCGGGTTTGTTGGTTAATTGGCTTCTGTAAAGTGTAAATTGGCCGCAGTGTGTAAGATTGTGTTTGTGTACGGGATGATTGTGCAGCCTCAGTGGACCTGTTGCCATGCTGTATCTCTAAAGTAAAGTCTAAAGTATCGTTAACTATATCAGGTTAAAAAAAAACATAAAATGCTCGAGTAACTCAGTGGGACTGGCCACGTTTCTGGAGCGCATGGACAGATAACGTTTTGGGCCGGACATGGATAGGTGAACCAAAATGTCACCAATCCATGTCCTCCTAAAATGCTGCCTAACCCGCTGAGTTAATCCAGCATTTTGTGCTTCTTTTCAAAAAGTGCATAAGTTCATAAGTTCTAATAAAGCCATTTGGCCCATCAAATCTACTCCACCATTCAATCATGGCTGATCTACCTTTCCCTCTCAACACTATTGTTGAGGTCAGTTCATTGGCTATATTTAAGAGGGAGTTAGATGTGGCCCTTGTGGCTAAAGGGATCAGGGGGTATGGAGAGAAGGCAGGTACAGGATACTGAGTTGGATGATCAGCCATGATCATATTGAATGGCGGTGCAGGCTCGAAGGGCCTAATGGCCTACCCCTGCACCTATTTTCTATGTTTCTATGTTTCTATTCTCCTGCCTTGTCCCCATAGCCCCTGACACCTGTATCGATCAAAAATCGATCAATCTCCGCCTTAAAAATATCTAGCATATGCAAATCCTTGTTTCTACTCTCTAACGTATTCAGATAATGAACTTTCACCCATGGTTGCCTCTCCACAGATGCTGTCTGTCCTGATGAGTGTTTCCACCATTTTCTAGTTTTGATTTCAGATTCCACACACCTACAGTGTATTGATTTTTGATTTATGCCTTGTTGCGATCATCCATCTGGTTGTTTACTTGACTCGTAGTTTGGTGTCATTTTCAATTTTTCAAATACGCCTTGTGCTTCCAAATTTAGAGCATCAATATTGAACAAAAATTGCAGTGCTCCTGATCTTAACCTAAAGTTTGCCTTTGTGTGCTGTCTTCAGTCAGAAGAAGAAGAATTCCTCCCATCTAAGATAGACACAAAATGCTGGAGTAACTCAACAGGGCAGGCAGCACCGCTGGAGAGACGGGGTGGGTGCTGACCCATTCCTTCCATCTAGAGAGTCTGTCTATCTATCTAGAGAGACCTTCATCAGTCTGAAGAAGGGTCTCGACCCAAAACATCACTTATTCCCTCGCTCCATAGATGCTGCATCACCCGCTGAGTTTCTCCAGCATTTTTGTCTACCTTCTATCCAGAGATGCTGACCCATTAACGTCATAAGGTCATGAGGTCATAAATGATAGGAGTAGAATTAGGCCATTCGGTCCATCAAGTCTACTCCGCCATTCAATTATAGCTGATCTATCTCTTCCTCCTAACCCCATTCTCCTGCCTTCTTCCCATAGCATCTGACACGTGTATTAATCAAAAATCTATCTATCTCCGCCTTTGAAATATCCAATGACTTGGCCTCCACAGCCTTCTGTGGCAAAGAATTCCACAAATTCACCACCCTCTAACTAAAGATATCTCTCCTCATCTCCCTCCTAAAAGATTGTCCTTTAATTCTGAGGCTATGACCTCTAATCCAAGACTCTCCCACTAGTGGAAACATCCTTTCCACATCCACTCTATCCAAGCCTTTCACTATTCTGTATGTTTCAATTAGGTCTCCCCTCATTCTTCTAATCTCCAACGAGTACAGGTCCAGTGCCGACAAACGCTCTTCATAGGTTAACCGACTCATTCCTGGGTTAATTCTTGTAAATCTCCTCTGGACCCTCTCCAGAGCCAGCACATCCTTCCTCAGATATGATGCCCAAAATTGCTCACAATATTCCAAATGTGGCCTGACCATTTTTGTTTACAAGCCCTCTTGAAATAAATGCTAGCATTGAGTTTTCTTTCTTTCCCATTTCTTCTATCCAGAGATGCTGCCTATCCCGCTGAGTTACTTCTATGACGCTGATGTGTCTATCTTCAGTGAAAACCAGCATCTGCAATTCCTTCCTACACATTCCTCCCATCTCTCTGTTCTCTGCCGCATAATTTGATTTACCCGCACACTTCAACTGTCCCTTTAATTCACTGTCTTAATTTTATGAAGATGTGTGTATTATCCCCATAAATGGAAGGGAAAGTGTGCTGGATCTACACTCTCCTGTGTGTGAGGCCAACATCCTCGAATCACTGAAGCTGCCAAGGTCCAACAGGCTTCAAGCAAAGTCTCCAGAGCCCCTGGCTAAGCGATATTTTAATGTTCCCTTTGCAAATGAGGCAGTTTAGAGAGCAGAGCAGATACTCTTCTCACGACTGTGATGAGAGGAATGGCTTTCCCAGGACGCTGTGCTTGGAGCTGAGTAGGCGATGTAAAATGAAGCAGTAATGTGTCAGTGGGTGTGAGCAACAGCAGGAATGATGGATAGCTGGTGGATTTTTTGTTCCATCAGGAAATACAACCCAGCTCTCTGCGCAAATTCCCCTTTTAAATAAAGTCTTTCTCCAAATGGATATATCTAGGGTGAGACTGGAGGATACAAAATATATTTGGGGCCAGATCAAATCTTGACTGAATGTCACATTTGTGTACGTTTTTTAACGGTAGCACTTCAGTGACACAGGTCCAAGGGGGATGACTTCATTACTAACTCATGGATCCTTCAGCCCCTTGCAACTTAAAGTGATTGCATTTATAGACATGCAGCACACACACAAACACAGACACACTCACAGACACACACGCACACATATGTACGCACACAAACACGTTGACCCACACACTCACAGATAGGTACAAGCACATGGAGACATCCATATGCACACATACATAGACACACTCACAGACACACAAACACAGTGACATACACACAGAGCCAAGCACACATATGGACACTTCCCCATAGCCTCTCACACAGGCAGTCACGCACTCAGAGACACACACAAGCACAGAGACCAAAACATACACACACACACACACATAAACACAAAGAAGGACAGACACAAGGACTCACACCTCCGGCGTCATTAAGACTTCTTCAAAACATAATTACATTTTACTGAGGAATGTAGATTGATGCATTAATGACACATTGAGAATTTCTTAAAACTCACCATCATGAGTGAGAACTTCTTCTTGGTCTGCAGCAGGTTAGTCATTCAATTTACCTACCGACCCATGTTGTGTCTCTCTCCCTCCCTCTCCCTCCCGTGCTCACTCTCTCCCTCCCTCTCTCTCTCGTGCGCTCTCTCTCTCTCTCTCTCTCTCCCGTTCCCCACATCTCTCTCTAACTCTCACAGCATTCCCGGAATCATTGACGTTTTGATGTAGACAAAAATGCTGGAGAAACTTAGCGGGTGAGGCAGCATCTATGGAGCAAAGGAAATATGCAACGTTTCTTCAGACCCAGCTATTTCCTTCGCTCCATAGATGCTGCCTCTGTTTCTCCAGCATTTTTGTCTACCTTCGATTTTCCAGCATCTACAGTTCCTTCTTAGACGTTTTGCAGTGATGGCTACAGTTACGGTTCCTTTCTGTTGGGGGGGGGGGGAGTCCTGGCCCGTGAAGGCTCCTGATTAGTGATACGTTCCCTCCGCGGGTGCTGCCTTACCTGCTGAGTTCCTCCAGCACTCTGTGTTTTTTGTTTGGCTCTGAAGTTGAAGGTGGACCCCCCTGTGTCTACCTTCAACTCCCTGTCTGTGGTGGCTCAGCGGGACGGGCAGGGGCTCTGGGGAGAGGGTTGCGGTTCTGGTTGACACCCTTCTTCAGACAATCACAAGTACTCTCACCGACGAGAGTTCAGTTCAGTCTGAAGAAGGGTGTTCTCTCCAGAGTCGCTGCGCTGCCTGTCCTGCTGAGCTACTCCAGCTTTTGTCTATCTTCAATTTCAGAGTTAGATAAAATTGTAGACTTGATTTTTTAAATCTCAAAATGTTGTAACATTGCTAGATAATGTACCTGCTTCTTGGAGGTCGAAGGTTAGGTTGTTAGCCAAGGATAGACTTCGTTATCCCTCAGTACAGCAACATCAAGAACGATGTTGCTATACTGAGGTATAGCCAAGTTTATCCCTCATTGCTAGCAGCTGATGGGAAGCGGCTGAAAAAGGACAGCGCTGCTGGGGGCGGGGGGTCCTTTCACAGCGTGTGGGTAGTCTGTCCAGGGGTAAAGTTGCGGGGAGGGCAGGGGGGTTGAGAAGGAGGGGGTCGGCCGGGAATCATCCAGCTCAGTGAGTGTTACAGGCATGAACCCGACCCCCTCCTTCTCATCGCTCCTTCCCTTCTCGCAACTTTACCCCTGGCTAGACTCCCCAGAACTCTCCTCCGAATTATCGTGTTACTCACGACACGTGACTCATTTATAATTATGTATTTATATTTCTAAGAAAATGTTTCCCAATTGGGCCCCGCACCTCCTAAGGCCGGCCCTGCACACATGCACACAAAAACACAAACAGACATGCACACACAATCACACATACATAGGCACACACAAGCATGCACACACACAAAGACACAGACATATACACATGTGTACCTTTAGGCAGATATTCACAAAGTCTCACACATGTATGCATGTACACATATGCACACAGAGGCACACACACACCCACACACAAAGGCACACACATATACACACAAAGACACACAGTGAAATCTGCAGCCATACTATACCCAATTCCAAAGTCCAACTCAAACCCACTCCCTCATCATTCAGACCCGCATCTAAACTCATAGCCAAACCCATACCCGTACCCAGAGAACTACGTACCTGTACTCCCAGGTCCCTTTGTTCTACAACACTCCTCCAGGCCCCAACCATTTACTGTGAATGTCCGATTTTGATTTGTCTTCCAAAAATGCAACACCTCACACTTTTCGGAATTAAACTCCAAAAGTCACTCCTCGACCCAACTACCAGCTGGTCAAGATCCCGCTGTAATTCTTGATTGCCATCTTCACTATCGACGATACCACTTACTTATCTGTAAACCTACCATGCTTTACATGTTCTCATCCAAACAGCCACAGATGCAGCACCAGTCTCCAAGCCACACCACTAGTCACAGGCGTCCAGTCCAAGAAGCAATCTTCCACCACCACCCTCTACTTTCTACTATCCCTGGATCCACTGCGATCTAATCTTCCAAAGCAGCCTACCATGTGGAACCTTATCAAAGAGCTTGTTGAGGTCCACAGAGACTACATTTCCTAGCCTGCCCTCATCAACACTCTTGGTTACATCTTCTAAAAATTCAATCAATTTTATGATGCATGATCTCTTATGCACAAATCCATGCTGACTATCCTGAAGCATTTCCTGTCTTTCCAAATGCACATATATATATATACCTTATCTTTCAGAATTCTCTCCAGTGATTTACTTATCATAGATAGTTACCTATGCACACAAAGGGTGGTGGGTGTATGGAACAAGCTGCCAGCGGAGGTAGCTGAGGCTGGGACTATCCCAACGTTTAAGAAATAGCTAGACAGGTACATGGATAGGACAGGTTTGGAGGGATATGGACCAAACGTGGGAAGGTTGTACTATTGTGGCTGGGATATGTTGGCCGGTGTGGGAAAGTTGGGCCGAAGGGCCTGTTTCCACACTGTATCACTCTATGACTATGATTCTATGACTCAATGAGTCTATGATAGCCTTCCAGGTCTATAGTTTCCAGGTGTTTCTTACCAACCTTTAAGGTTGAAGGCACAACATTAGCCACCTTCTAGTCTATCTTACTATCTCAAGCAGGACTCCCACAATTTTTTCTCTGGCTTCCACCTTGTTCTTGGTTATTCTTGAACAAGCCCCGAAGATTTATCTACCATCATACATTTTAAGACATCTAGATTGGTCTTTAGATTTAGAGATAGTGTGGAAAGAGGACATTCAGCCCATTGAGCCCATGCCGACCAGAGATCACCTCATACACTAACACTATCCCACGCACAAGGGACAATTTTACAAGTTTTACTGAAGGCAACCAACCTACAAACCTGTACGCCTTTTGAATGTGGGGTGAAACCGGAGCACCCCGAGAAAACCTATGCAGTCATAGGGAGAATGAACAAACTCCGTACAGACAGCACCCTTAGTCAGGACCGAACCCGTGTCTCTGGCGCTGTAAAGCAGCAACTCTACCGCTGTGCCTCCGTGCCACCATCTTCTACTGTAATGCCATCCCGAAAACACTCCATTAAGTTCCCAGGTCTTCATGACTTTCACCACAGAACAAACCGGGGAGTTTGTACGATCTCCCCGTGACCTGCGTGGATTTTCTCCGAGATCCTCAGTTTCCTCCCACACTCCAAAGACGTACTGGTTTCTAGTATTATTGGGTTGGTGTAAATGTAAAATTGTTCCTAGTGCGTGTAGGGTGAGTGTTAGTGTGCGGGGATCACTGGTCTGTGCAGACTTGATGGGCCGAAGGACCTGCTTCTGCACTGTATCTCCACACTAAACTAAACTACAAAGGTTGTATACATAAAGTAGGCCGTAGGGCCTGTTAAGGTGCTGTATGACACTATGACACTGTGACCCATGGTCAGGATTGAACTCCGGTTGCTGGGGCTCTGAGGCAGCAGCTCCACTGGTTGTACAACTATCCTGGATTTCTTTGTCTTGTGGCCGAGAATTTCCTGCATCCAAAAAAAAGTCAACATGTCGTCTAGAATCTAGACTCTAGATTTTTGTCACCTCAAACACTTTAGAATCTCTTCAGTTTTCAATTAAATATCAGCCCCAATTTTACGCCTAAGGAAATGGGGTGAATCCTGAGCTACAAGTTTGTGAATGACAATATTCCCGCAACCTGTACTATCAGTATTTATTTCTGATATGTTAGTTTAGTTTATTAGTATTAGATACAGGGCAGAAACAGGCCCTTCGGCCCACCGAGTCCACGTCGACCAGCAATCCCTGCACATTAACACTATCCTATACACATGAGGGACAATTTACAATTTTACCAAAGCTAATTAATGGGGTGCACAGTGGCGCAGCGGTAGAGTTGATGCCTTACAGCGCTTGCAGCGGCAGAGACCCGGGTTCGATCACGACTGCGGGTGCTGTCGGTACCGGAGTGACCCACGTGGGTTTTCTCCAAGTTATTTGGGTTCCTCCCACACTCCAAAGACATACAGATTTGGTTAATTGACTTGGTATAAGTGTAAATTGTCCTTCGTGTGTGTAGGATAGTGTTAATGTGCGGGGATCACTGGTCGGTGCAGACTTGATGGGCTGAAGGGCCTGTTTCCATGCTGCATCTCTAAACAGTCTTTGGAGTGTGGGAGGAAATCAGAAATCCAGGATAAAACCCACGCAGGTCACGGGGAGATCGTACAAACGCCATACATACAGCACCCGTAGTCAGGATCGAAACCGGAGTCTCTGGCGCTGTAAGGCAGCAACTCTACCACAGAGCCACCGAGCTCCGTCCCGAATATGGATTCTTTATAAAAATATTCAGATTTGAAATTCCCAAGTGCTATTCAGCAAGATTGGCACAAAGTTCTGGAGTAACTCAGCGGGTCAGGCAACATCTCTGGAGAAAAAAGATGGCTGACATTTCCGGTCGGGACCCTTCTTCAGACTGAAAGACCTATCCTTCAGACACAGCAATCTTTATTCCGCATTTTAAACTACATTTAACATAAAACATTGATAACCTGGTATTCAAAAGCCAATACCTGACATTAAATACAAAGTATAGTTATTGAATTTTGCAAATAGGTCGTGTGCCTTTGGACGATTATTTAATATTAAGAATTAAACTACCTTGTAGAATTACAATAACAGTACAGGCGGTGGGGGAAAATTATTTTAATTAATCAACTTTTAATTTTCTGTCTGCATGAATAAAGAAAGGTTAATAATTAAAATGTAATAAGGGGTCTGTTATTAAAATGGCATTACTAAAGCATGAAATGAATTAATAAATCCAGAACCATGTATCAATCAATATTTAAACAAACAATATTTAATAAAGGATTGAATCCATTAATATCTGAACTAGATTGGTCAAAAGCTGAGCACATCTGATAAATGGAAGGACATATTAAAATATGAGATAACATGGGCAGAGCAAGAGAATGACAAATGGCATCACACAGACTTGACACAGAGAGTAACAGGTCATAAGGTCATAAGTGACAGGAGCAGAATTTGCCCATTCGGCCCATCAAGTCTACTATGCCATTCCATCATGGCTGATCTATCTCTCCTAACCACACTCTCCCGCCTTCTCCCCATAACCTCTGACACCCGTACTAATCAAGAATCTATCTACTGTATCTCTGCCGTAAAAATATCTATTGACTTGGCCTCCACAACCTTCTGTGGCAAAAAATTCCACAGATTTACCATCCTCTGTCTAAATAAATTTCTCCTCATCTACTTCCTGAAGAAACGCCCTTTAATTCGGAGGCTATGACCTCTCGTTCTCGACTCTGTCACTAATGGAAATACAGTCTCCACATCCACTCTTACCAAGCCTTTCACTGTTCTGTACATTTCAATGAGGTCCCCCCTCATTCTTCTAAACTCCAGCGAGTACAGGCCCAGTGCCATCAACGCTCATCATATGATAACCCACTCATTCTTGGGATCATTCTTGTAAACCTCGTCTGGGCCCTCTCCAGAGCCAGCACATACTTCCTCAGATTCGGTGCTCAAAATTGCTCACAATATTCCAAATGCGGCCTGACCAGTGCCTTATAGAGCCTCAACATTTACTGTACCTTCAGAGAGGTTAAGCAGCCAATTCACCAGGTGGTAAATGTGGTATTAATAGAGGGGTTAGTCAGAGGGGGATTAGGGTGTGTTACACTAAGGGTGATATAGTGTTTGTTGTGAGTTAAGTAATGGGTAGGTTCAGTTCAGTTTTATTTTTGTTCTTGCAAAGTCTTACCATTTACAGATCAAAACTTTGTTAATGTGGCACAATTATTGCATTAGGTTCAAGCTGTGGCCCCATGTGGTTTAAAAATGTTGAAGCAGCAGATGCCCACACCAAGGTTATGCACATATTACCCATCTCGTTATTCCACATTCAGCTCATTAACTATCAGAATTAATCAACCCCTCGGCTAAATCACCTCAATCACCTAAACAACCATTTCCGTTACAGAGAACATCGAACACCAACAAGTGTAGCACAAGAACAGGCCATATGGCCCATCGTGTCTGTTCTGGATATAATGCCCCGATAAACCCTTCTCACCTGTCCTCATGTGATCCATATCCCACAATTACCCGCAAGTCCATGTGTGTGTCTAAAAGTCTTTTGAATGCCATCAGGCTCCACATCCATCTCTGGCAGCACGTTCCATGCACCCACCAACCTCTGTACCCCGCACATCTCTTTTAAACTTTTCCCCTCTCACCTTAAAGTTATGCCCATTCGTCGTTTTTGATGTATAGCTTAGTTTTGTTTAGTTTGGAGATACACCGCGGAAACAGGCCCTTCAGCCCACCAAGTCCACACCGACCAGAGATCCCCGCACATTAACACTACCCTACACACACTAGGGACAATTTACATTTATATTTAGCCAATTAACCTACAAACCTGTATGCCTTTGGACTGTGGGAGGGAACCGAAGATCTCAGAGAAAGCCCACATGATTATGGGGAGAACATACAAACACAGACAGCAACCGCAGTCGGGATCGAACTCGGGTCTCTGGCGCTGTAAGACAGCAACTCTACCACTGCGCCACCCTATCCTGGGAAAAAGGCTCTGACTGTTTCTCCCCTAATAATTCATGTATTATGAAACATAAATATAATTCATGCCTCTCACAATGTAATATACTTCTGTCAGGTCTCCCCTGAATATCCAACATTCCAGAGAAAACAATCCAAGTTTGTCCAACTGCACCTTGTAGCTAAAATCACCCAGTCCAATCCTCTGCACCATCTCCAAAGCCTCCACAACCTGTCAACAGACATGTTTAAATATCTGTTGTGATTATGCAAGTAACAATTTGTTTTAGTTTTGGAACGTATGACAATAAAACACTTTTGACTTGACTTGACATCTAGATGATCAGAGCTGCATTCAATACTCCAATTGTGGGCTAACCAAGGTCTTATTAAGCTGCGGTAGACAAAAGTGCTGGAGAAACTCAGCGGGTGAGGCAGCATTTATGGAGCGAAGGAAATAGGCAACGTTTCGGGTCGAAATCCTTCTTCAGACCCTTCTTCTTAAAGAGCTGCATCTTGTTGTTGGAAATGTTCATGCAGCAGATACTACCACCAAGGTTATGCACAAGTTTATGGGCAGCATGGTGGCGCAGCACTAGAGTTGCTGCCTTGCAGCACCAGAGACCCGGGTTCGGTCTGTACAGAGGTGTCTGTAAGGTGTTTGTACGTTCTCCCTGTGACCTGCATGGGTTTGCTACAGGTCCTCCGGTTTTCTCTCACACTCCAAAGGCATACAGGCTTATAGGTTGTTTAAGAAGGAACTGCAGATGCTGGAAAATCGAAGGTACACAAAAATGCTGGAGAAACTCAGCGGGTGCAGCAGCATCTATGGAGCGAAGGAAATAGGCAATGTTTCGGGCCGACACCTTCAGCATTTTTGTGTACCAGGCTTATAGGTTGAATGGCTTTATTAAAATTGTAAATTGGACCTTCTGTGCATGTTAGTGCGTAGGGATCACTGGCCGGCATGGACCCAGTTGGCTGAAGGGCCTATTTCCACACTGTCTCTAAAATAAAATAAACTAAACACATATTACCCATCTCGATATTCCACACTCAGCTCACCAACTATCTGAATCAGACATATTCTCAACCAAATCAACTCCACCATTTTCCATTCCCTCTCCTTCTGTATCATGGTCCAAAACTTCTTTAATCTTTGTTCAGCTCAGCTTTTTTCTGCAAGTAATCATGCATATTATCACCCATATTTTCTTACTTACTCTAAATCAGTTTTCACTGTTTAATTGTTTTTAATTGGCATGCCCATTTCTTTGAGGCAACACAACAAAATGCCAAGGGTGTGACAACAAGAATGTGGACAAACTCATCTGGCAAGATTAGTGATTCCAACTTTACATTTACAGTTCCAGGGTTTAAAATGTAATTACACAAGTTAACTCTTTCCTTAACTCGTATAAATAACCTATTTGCATTATTAAATGTTTTAGTTTAGTTTCAGTTAGAGATACAGCACAGAAACAGGCCATTCGGCAACCTAGTCCTTGCAAACCAGCAATCCCTGTACACTAACACTATCGTACACACTCGGGACATTTTTCAATTATACCAAGCCAATTTAACTTCAAACCTGTATGTCTTTGGAGTATGAGAGGAAACTGGAGCAGCCGGAAACAAAACCCACACAGGTCACGGGGAGAACGTACAAACCCCATACAGACATCAGGATCGAACCAGGGTCACCGGCTCTGTAAGGCAGCAACTCTACCGATGGAGTCGACTTTTTTGAAAAAAGATTTTGGGATATATATCGGGATTAATTGAAATAGGTACAGTAGTTGCGGTAAGAAGATCATTTTTATAGCATTAATTCTACCAAGCATTGAGATGGGAAGTGTTTTCCAGTATTGAATATTCTTGTGTAGTTTATTCAGTAAGGGTGGAAAATTTAGTTTAAATAAAGAGGTATATGTCTTAGTTACATAGATTCCTAAGTATTTAAATTTATCTTTAACTATTTTAAAAGGGGATTGTTGTAATGTATGTAGATTGAGTTTTGTTATTGGCATGATTTCACTTTTATTCCAATTAATTCTATATCCTGAGAACTGACCAAATTGAGTTATTACATTTAATAGATTTGGAATACTAGTTTCTAACTTTGTAATATATATTAGTACATCATCTGCATATAAGGAAATTTTATTCCTTGTTTCTCTAGTGTTATATCCGTATATTCCTGGATGGGTTCTAACGCTTTCTGCTAAGGGTTCGATTGCAAGAGCAAATAATAGTGGGGATAGTGAACATCCTTGTCTAGAACCTCTAGAGAATTTAAATTTAGTTGATAACATTTGGTTTGTTAATATTCTAGCTGTTGGATTATAGTATAACAATTTAACCCATGTACAGTACTTCTCTCCCAATTGAAATGTTTCCATCACCAAAAATAAATATGGCCATTCAACCTGGTCAAATGCTTTTTCAGCATCTAACGAAATAATTGCTAGATCTGCATTAGGAATTCTATTGGAGTATATAATATTGAATAGTCTTCTCAGATTATAAAATGAATAACGTTTTGGAATAAAACCTGTTTGGTCGGGGTGTATTAATTTGTCAATCACTAAGCTCAATCTATGAGAGAATTTTAGTTAGTATTTTCTGATCAGTATTTAAAAGGGCTATTGCTCTGTATGAACCTGGGTCTTCAAGATCCTTGTCCGTTTTTGGTATGAGTATGATTGTAGATTCATTTAGAGTTTCTGGGAGTTTCTGTTGAGTGTAAGCATATTTGTACAGTGTCTGTAGGCGTGGAGAAACCAGGTCATAACATTTTTAATAAAATTCAGAACTTAGAATCAGGACCTGCAGCCTTTCCATTTTTTAAAGATTTAATTGACTCTTCGATGTCTTTTATCGTAATTTCAGCACCTAGTGATTCTCTCTCTTTCTGATCTAAACCCACAAGCTTACATTTCAGTAGAAATGTTTCCATTCCTGCTGATTGTTCAGTCATTTTAGATGAGTACAATTTTTGATAGTATTGTAAAAATCTATCTTTAATATCTTTAGGCAGTGTTAGTGTTTCTCCCTTGTCTGTTTGTAAATTGTTTTTTCCCCGTCCAGTTTACGAAGTTGTCGCGCTAATAGTTTTTGTGGTTTATCACCAAATTCAAAATGTAATTGTTTTTTATGTTGATAAAGTTTTATAACTTGATCTGAGTATATCTTGTTCAATTTATATTTCAGTACTGCAATTTTATTGTGTTTTATCATGGATGGTGCTGCTGCATTTTCTATGTCTAATTGCCTTATTTCCATTTCCAATTTCTGTTGTTTGGCCCTATTCTCTTTGTTAAGAAATTATTGAGAAGAGATTAATGCTCCTCGCACAAATGCTTTAAATGTTTCCCAAAGAAGGGAAGCAGAGATTTCAGGGCTATCATTAGCCTCAAAAAACATATTAATCTGTTTTACGAGGTATTCATTACATACCTTTTCTTTTAAGATTTGGGGATTAAGTTTCCATTGTGGCTGTGTCTCTGCCATTCCGTTTACTTTAATCATAAATGTTAGTGGAGCATGGTCTGAGATTATGATATTATGATATTGCGAGTTATAGGTAAATGGGATAAGTTTTGAGTCTACTAAAAAATAATCTATCCTTGAGTAGGTTTTATGTACTGGTGAGTAAAATGAATATTCTCGACCCGATGGGTTTTCAATTCTCCAAACGTCCTTAATGTTGGTAGTATTAATATACGAGTTTAGAAATTCACTTGATTGGGATTTTAGTTTTCTTTGAGTTGTTGATCTATCCAAATAAGCATCCAATGTACAATTTAAGTCTCCACCGATTATTAAGTTTTGTTGTGTACATTCCGGGATATTGTTAAGTATTCTCTTAAAAAACAGGGGGCTATCAAAATTTGGTCCATACACATTAAGGAGAGTCACCTTTTTTTAGTATAACTCCCCTATTATTACAATATATCTGCCTTCAATATCTTCTATCGTTGATATATGTTTAAAGGGTATACCTTTACGAATTAATATTGCAACCCCTCTAGATTTATGTGAGAATGAGGAGTGGTACGCTTTAGCAATCCATTTTGCTTTCAATCTATGTTGTGCTTCCTTTTTCAGGTGTGTCTCCTGGAGAAATATTATATCTGTTTTCAATGATTTTAAATGAGCTAACACTTTGCCTCTCTTAATAGGTTCATTAATTCCCTTAACATTCCAACTACAGAATTTAATTCCTTCACCCCAATTTTCCTATTCACGTCTTGCATCTTGTGATTAGAGTGGTTAGAGCAGATGGCTCAGCACCCTCAACCCTACCTTATACTCGAACATCAGGTAGATGAGTTTTAAGTCTCGTCTGTTTTCCATCCGAACATATCTCCCTAAATAAAATATGTAATTCCACTCCAAATACAAAATATAATATATTATATATAAGGTAGAAGAGGTAATAAAAAATGGTATTAGTAATGTGTAAACGATTGAAAAAGAAAAAAACTACAGCTAAGATTAGTGCAGTTAGTGATAGCCACCCTAATGTGGCTAAGCATCTAAGGACTTCCGTAGCTTTTGGTAAAAAAAAAATTACTAGCTCCGTACTTTCCTTAAAAGAAAAGTTTCAAATTCAGTGCAAGCAATTTATGGGGGGGGGGGGGGAGGGGGGGGGAGGAAATAATGGTTATATTCCATTAATGATATAATTATTAGTCTCAAATTGAAATGTTAGTCTCGTATAACATAAACATTTGTCAAAGAATACTCAGGCTTTTATGACTCAGTGCCATTGTTGATCGATGATGTCACTGTAAAATTATCTTTGACACTCGATGAGAAGGAAGGAACTATAGATGCTGGTTTACACCGAAGATATACACTAAATGCTGGAGTTACTCAGTGGGTCAGGCAGTATATCTGAAGAAAAGGAATATGTGTTTTGGGTTGGGTCAGGTTGAGTCATCTGATTGGCTTTGATTTGTTATTTCCATACCTTTCATTCATTTGTTCTTTGTAACTTAATTTCTCTAGTTTCCTTCGCCCCTGACTATCAGTCGGAAGAAATATCTTGACCCAAAATGTCACCTATTCCTTTTCTCCAGAGATGCTGCCTGACCCGATGAGTTGCTCCAGCACCTTGTTCTATCTTTGACACTCTGTTCAGGGCTTGATGTAGGTATCTACCTGCTTGTAGGTATCTGAAGCAGGCAACATCTATGGAAAGCAAAGCTGTTAATATTTCAAAGATGGACACAAAAAGCTGGAGTATTTCAACGGATCAGACAGCATCTCTGGAGAAAAGGAATAGGTGACGTTTCGGGTCGAGACCCTTCTTCAGACTGAGAGTCAGGGGAAAGGGAAATGAGAGATATAGACAGTGATGTAGAGAGATATAGAACGAATGAATGAAAGATATGCAACAAAGTAACGATGATAAAGGGAACAGGCCATTGTTAGCCGTGGGCGAGGTGAGAACAAGTTCAGACACTGGGACTCAACAAAACAACTTTGAAGCTGCAAGACTTGAGTGTGGGAGGGATGGAGAGAGAGGAGATGCAAGAATCAAAGATTCTTTGGCACAACCAGAACCGTTGTCAGAATCCGTTTCTGAGTCAGAATCTGTAACAGTAAAGGGCCTGTCCCACTTTCACGACTTAATCCAAAACCTCTGCCGAGTTTAAAGCACCTAAAAACAAAATCAAGATTTTGGTAATCCACGAACTCCTATGACCTTCCACGAATATGCTCACGAACTGGAGTGACAGAGGTCACATGCTGATGTTGACTTAAGCTTTTTTTTTCACTCACCTTTTTTTCTCTGTCCAGCTGCAGATTTACGAGTACCCACGAATATCTATGAGTACCCACGACTACCTACGTCTACCCTCATGGCCTAACTACGAGTAAAAAGTTGCAATTTTTTTCATCCCGGCTATTTTTTTGCTCGTGGACATTTTTCATCGGGCTGGAAAAAACGTCCCGACTTACCTGATGCCCCGAGTACCTACGGCTGGCATAACGAGCCACTACGATATATATACAAACTCCTACGGCCTCCTACGGACTCATTACGAACATTCTGCGAGTTTGGATGAGGGGAAAACGCGGGAGAATTTGAGAATTACCTCGTGAAAGTGGGACAGGCCCTTAACTATGTTTCTCTCTCCACAAATGCTGCCTGATCTGCTGAGTGCTTCCAGCATTTTGTTTTTTGTTTCAGATTTCCAGCAATTCCAGTCTTTGATTTGATTTTCATTTGCTAAAGTTATGACATGGTGTTTTAGGAAAGTGAGTACCAGAGACGACAGGACAGTAATGCCCCTGTCCCACTTAGGAAACCTGAACGGAAACCTCTGGAGACTTTGCGCCCCACCCAAGGTTTCCGTGCGGTTCCCGGTTCCTTTTCCCTTCCGGTGTCCAGTGCAGGGCTATTCTTGGGTTGCAGGTGGTTGCCGGAGGTTGCAGGTAGTCGAAGCAGGTAGGGAGACTGACAAAAACCTCCGGGAACCGCACGGAAACCTTGGGTGGGGCGCAAAGTCTCCAGAGGTTTCCGTTCAGGTTTCCTAAGTGAGACAGGGGCATTAGGAATCAGCTCAATGCATTGTAAAATCCTTGTGACTAACGTACTTTCCACACATTCCATCCCCATATTGAAAATCCTTTTTGTGTGATGAAACATTAAAATTTCTAAATAAATTATTCAAATGATGGAATGTTTCGTACATTTTCATTATTGGAGTCACCTCATTCTGTGCACTTTGTAAAAATAAAATGAGCAAAATTAACATTCTGAGAAACAAGCTCCCATATCTCATGGCAAAATCCTTAATCGATAATGACAAGCAGTTTTTAATTGGAAGACTTGAGCGGAGAGGTCTGGGTAAAATTGGTTAATATATAGTCAGTGAGTCAAAAACAATGCAGAAACAGGCCCTTTGACCCACCATGTCCACGCCAGCCTTTTGTGCCTAACTGCAGTGATCATGTGTGTCATGGTAACTGACGTCATATATTTCAATGTATCACGTGTTACTATGAGTCACAAAGGTCAGAGGACACGTGTGGCCGAGATGTAAAGGAATGGCGGAAGAATAAAACAAAGCGTTTATGTTCAGTGTCCTTGAAGCATGTTGATTACATTCGGATCCAAGCGAGGATCTGACAGTGAGGAAGCAGGGAACAGTAGATGCTGGTTTACCAAGGAAAGACACAAAATGCTGCAGTTCACAAGTTATAGGAGTAGAATTAGACCATTCGGCCCATCGAGTCTACTCCGCCATTCAATCATGACTGATCTCTGCCACCTAATGCCATTTTCCTGCCTTCTCCCCATAACCCTTAACACCCGTTCTAATCAAGAATTTGTCTATCTCTGCTTTAAAAATATCCACTGACTTGGCCTCTGCAGCCCTCTGTGGCAATGAGTTCCACAGATTAACTGCCCTCTGACTAAAGAAGTTCCACTCACCTCCCTTCTAAACGAGCACCCTTTAATTCTGAGGTTGTGACTTCTGATCCTAGACTCTCCCACCAGTGGAAACATCCTTTCCACATCCACTCTATCTATGCCTTTCATTATTCTGTAAGTTTCAATGATGTCCTGCCTCAACCTTCTAAACTCCAGCGAGTAGAGGCCCAGTGCTGTCAAGCGCTCATCATATGCTAACCCACTCATTCTTGTAAACCTGCTCTGGACCCTCTCCAGAGACAGTACATCCGTCCTCAGATATGAGGCCAAAATCTGCTCACAGTAATTCAACGGGCATGCAGCATCCCTGGAGAATTGGTGACTTTTCATGCGTGGACCTTTCTTCAAACTTCAGAGTCCTCAGGGTCTGAAGAAATGTCTCGACCCATAACATCACCATTCCATGTTCTCCAGAGATGCTGTCTGACTCGCGGAATTACTTTAGCATTTTGTGTCTTTCCTACAGCGACTATGCACTTCAGCAACAAACCTCAACAACTATGGGCTTCTATGAAATGTGCCTTTGGCTGTGTTATGGACCTTGGTTTTTACACTATTATAGCTATCTAGTTTAGCTGTTATTAATGTATTGTATTGTTTCAAGTGTTATATTTTATCAGGGTTTTATTGCATTTATAATTCCTGTTACGCTGCTGCGAGTAAGAATTTAATTTCAATTGTCAGTTTGACAATTCTTGACATTTTCTAATCCCATTTGGCCACATTAGGACCATATCCTTCAATCCTTTGCCTCTTTGAATATCTGTCTCAATGCCCTTAAACATTATACTTTTATTTGATTCCTTCCTATTCTCTGGCACCATGTTCCAAATATCGACAATTATCTGTATAAACATTCCACTCAGATTCTCTTTAAAACTCCTCTCTCTCACTTTAAACCTATTGTCAATCTTCTGAATTCCTCCACCTGGTTATTTGCTGCTCCATTTTCCCACTTGTACAGTCTCTTGTGTTTCCATTAGACCTCTTATATTTGATATCCCGATCATGGGAAAAAAAAGATTTTGGCGATCTACCCTATCTACGCCTCTCATGAACATAGACCTCTATCAGGTCATCTCTCCTCCTCCTTTGTTCCAGGAAATACAAGTCCTGCTAATCCAATCACCAGTTCACACATTATAGGAGCAGAATTAAGACATTTGGCCCATCAAGTCCACTCCGCCATTTATTACTTCCAGCTCAAGTCTCTGTGTTCCATCACTAAGCCAATTTTGGAACCAATTGAGATAGATACAAAATGCCAGAGTAACTCAATGGTTCTGGCAGCATCTCTAGATAAAAGAAATGGGTGGTTTGGGGTCGAGACTCTTCTTCAAACTAAGAGTCAGGAGAGAGGGACACAGAGATATAGGGCAAGGTGTGAAAACGAGATATCAAAGGCGTCGAAGGTCAAGGAAAATGTAGAATAGATCGTAGCTTGTTAATTTAACAAACTTGTTAGCTTGGGGAAGCTGACATCGAAGGGGCCAGTCAGATTGGCCGGAGAACTTAGATGGAGAGGGGTGGAGAGAGGTTAAGCAAGGGTTACTTTCAGTTAGAGTTGATATCCAGTTAGCCAGCTTGCCTTGGATCCTTGAATCACTGGACTTTTTAACAGCCGAGAATTTACCTCAATACTGCCCAATACTGCCCTGCAGGAGTGCTTTGCAAATTGTGAAATGGCATGTACTGCTCACTCATACATACTGTATATAGTACAGGGTGCCATGAAGATGCTTACACACAAGTAGTTAACACCCACAGAAGGGGCAGATAGTAAAGCCAGTCAGTATACGCTCCTGATTTAATCCCAGTGCTGCCTTTTAGGTGCTTTTACAGAACTCCATCGATTTTCCAGCAACTGATGATCCAGCACCTCCTTTAATCCGGCCAAAATTACGAGAGCGCACTTGAAATCCCCACGATAATCAGCCATGGTCACCAGTGAATGGCAGTGCTTGCTCGAAGGACCGAAAGACCTACTCCTGTACCTATTGTCTATTGATCGCCAGACCAGTTCACTGGGTGGCCACATATGGCGCTGCGTATCGCTCCGTCCCGAAAGAGATAATTGTTTACATCTTAGAGACAGGGAAGGGGGTATAACTCGTGGGTCAGTGGTGTGTTGTTGAACTGGTCTGGTAAGCGGATAATCCGGCAAAGGCTCAGGAACCAAGGGAGACAGAAATCAGTGGTGGACCTGTATCTGTCACCCACCGCAAGCAGACCTGGATCTGGAGGGAAGAACCCTCCCATCCCAGCCTCTCCAGTGGTGGAGTGGGGGAGGATGGAGAGAGAGGAAAAGCAAGGGTTACTTGAAGTTAGGGATGTCAACATCCAATTAGTTAGCTTGCCTTGAATCCTTGTCTCATCTGATCTCTGCGTCTCCCTCTCCCCGACTCTCAGTCTGAAGAAGGGTCTCGATCTGAAACGTCACCCATTCCTTCTATCCAGAGATGATGCCTGTCCCGCTGAGTTACTCCAGCTTTTTGTGTCTGTTGTGTGTTCTGGGTGTCTGAAAGGCAAGGGCACTACTGGAGAGGCTGGGGTGGAAGGGTGATAAATTTTACAGCTAGCTGGGCCTCTCAACAAACTGCAACTTCTTGCCTCCTCTTCACCTCTCTTCCAGCTCTCTTCCCTCCTACAGTCAGTCTGAAGAAGGATCCCGATCCAAAAGGTCACCCATCCATGTCCACCAGTGGCTGACCCGTTGAGTTACTCTAGCACTTTGTGTTTTTTTTTTTGTAAACCAGCATCTGCAGTTCCTTGTGTCTCAACTTTCCCTGCATCAAAAAATGGGACTTGGGGGAGACAAAGATACTTACTTACTTACTTACTTACTGCCTATTATGCCTCCTGGCATGTAGGGCAGCAAGGAAGGTCCTGTTCTGGGCCAGCTTCTAGACACTACCCCAGGTCAGGTCCATTGTTTTCATTTCCTCCTCTACAGTTCGACGCCAGGTGGTTTTGGGTCTCCCTCTTTTCCTTTTCCCTTCCGGTGTCCAGTGCAGGGCTATTCTTGGGATGCTGTCCGGTTAACATTCATCCTAGCATCTGTCGATAGCCCTGGAAGTCCATCACGCCCAGTAGTGTCGATTCCTTCAGTTGTTGTTTCCGTAACATATTTGTTTTACGAGACAGAGTTGTTAGCCCTGTGCTCAACCTCCAACCTGGAGGACCAGTGGACCGCTCTATGTCTCGCCTCTACCCTTCGACCTGTCCAGCATGGGAGACCCTAACAGGAGACGAATCTCCCGCTGGCAAAGCACTAGGGGTCACTGAGACACACAAGCTCCCCGACCACGACAAGGTTGCAATCCAACGGGGAGAGGGGAGTCAAGGTTGACTGTGCAGACTACAAGCTGGCGTGCAGACTACAATGCAAGATGATCCTACACCTGTTCCATGGTGAGCAGTCCACATATCAGCGGTCTACCCACTGAAAGTACTTTGATTTCCAGTCTGCGTGACTAACGGGCTCAACAATGAAGATTCGCATTTTGGAGTATTTGTGTGTTAGTCGCTTTGAAGCTGAAGATTATAGAATAGATCTTTACAGAGATAACAGTTAAAGTGACTTATCTGTCAGACCACCACGCTGTATATCTAAATGTCTGTCCTGTTTCCATACTGTATCTCTAAACTAAACTAATTGGTGGGAGATTTGTCCCAGTGCTGGTGAAAATTGTCATTGTTTTAGGTTTAATTTTCGAGAAACAGGGTGGAAATACTGAGTTCCTGCGGGCCATTGATCATCAGTACATTAGTTCTACCCGACACACTGGAGATAATTTACAGAGGCCAATTAACCTACAAAACCTACACGTCTTTGGAATGTGGGAGAAAACTGGAGCACCCGGAGAAAACCCACTCGGTCTCAGAAAGAATGTGCAAACTCAGCATAGGCAGCACCGGAGGTCAGGATCGAACCCGGGTCTCTGACGCTGTAAGGCAGCAGCACTATCATCTGCCGACCTTATTCAATGATATTTATATCAACATTTGTGATAATGATTCTGACCCAAAACATAGAAGTACCGGGCCGATATGGCACAGTGGTGCAGTGGTAGAGTTGCTGCCTCACAGCGTCAGAGACCCGGGTTCAATCCTTCAATCGTTGGTCGGCACGGACTCGGTGGGCCGAAGGGCCTGTTTCTGTGCTGTGCTTTGAAAACTAAAGTAAAACAGTAGCTGGTTTTAGGTGGCAATGTCACAAAGAATGTTCAGAAAGTTGCTGCCCATTGAATTGGAAACTATTTCAAATGTAATGTAGGTATTCATGTTTGTATTGTGGAGTCAAGGAGTGACACAGTGTGGAAACAGGCCCTTCAGCTCAGCTTGCTCACATCAGCCAACGTGTCCCAGCCACACTAGTCCCACCAGCCTGCTTTTGGTCCATATCCCTCCAAACCTGTCCTATCCATGCACCTGTTTCTTAAATGTTGGGATAATCCCTGCCTCAACTACCTCCTCTGGCAGCTTGTTCCGTACACCCATCACCCTTTGTGTGAAAAGGTTACACCTCAGATTCCTATTACATTTTTTCCCCCGTCACCTTAAACTTATGTCTTCTGGTCCTCGATTCACCTACTCGGGGCAAGAGACATTGTGCAGCTACCTGATCTATTTCTCTCATGATTTTATACACCTCTATAAGATCATCCCTATACACACCGCTATACACCTCATCCTCCTGCGCTCCAAGGAATAGAGTCCCAGCCTACTCAACCTCTCCCTATAATGCAGACCCTCTAGTCCTGGCAACATCCTCGTAAATCTTCTCTACACCCTCTCCAGCTTGGCAACATCTTTCCCATAAGTTGGTGGCCAGAACAGAACACAATTTGTGGAATTCCCTGCCACAGAGGGCAGTGGAGGCCAATTCACTGGATGGATTTTAGAGAGAGTTAGATAGAGCTCTTGGGGCTAGTGGAATCAAGGGATATGGGGAGAAGGCAGGCACGGGTTATTGATAGGGGACGATAAACCATGATCACAATGAATGGCGTGCTGGCTCGAAGGGCCGAATGGCCTCCTCCTGCACCTATTTTCAATGTTTCTATATTTCTACAATGCTCTAAGTAGTTATTCCTCTTCACTCCAACAGTTGGATTCCATCAAGGACAAATGTGATGGAATATATCTATTATAAAATAAAACTCTGATCTTGGATGTGGATGTATTTATTTGTGTGTGTCTTGTTTGTTTGTGATTCACATCTCCTCGAAAACCCGACGCACTAATGGTGAAATTTTTACATATGCCGGTAGAGATTTACCTCATGATCTCAAAAATCGCCTCATCTGAAAATTTGATTCATTATTTCCCGAGTATTTTACTAAAATTGTTCACCAATCTGAGATCTTTTTAAAATCTAACGAGCTGGACCGAGCTGGATGATGTCACAATGCCTCTGCTCCTCGCGGCGTGCTGCGCAGTTTTCATTGCGCAGCCTGCTGGGCACTGTTTTCAATGAGCTGCGAGTTACGTAACCCCCCCCCCCCCCCCGCGTAACTCGCACTCGGTCGGCCGTCCGCAGCGTTCCGCCCTCCATCCCCAGGGCTCTGGATTACGTAACCCCCCCCCCCCCCCCCCCCCCCCGCTGAGCACGCAGTAATTTGGTTGGGCTGCCGAGGGCTTCAGAGGTCCCGCGAGGTCCTGAGAGCTGCCGAGGCCTGTCGCTCGTTCGCAGTCGGCCCCATCTGCGCCGCCCGCTTGCCGAGTTCAAGTCCGCCCTCCCCCTCCTCCCTCCTCCCTTCTCACCCCCACTCCCCCCTCTTCCCCTCCCCTCCACCCTCCTCCCCCCCCCTCCTCTCCCCTTCCTCTCCTCCTCCTTCCCCATTCCTCTCTCCCCCCCCCCCCCACCCCGCCTGTTTCCACGCCGTACCTCGAAAATCACTGCACTAATATGCCTACATAAGCTATGTAAAAATGTTACTGCAGATGGATTTATAAAGTCCAAACTTCTTTGCGGCAGAATATTGTGAATGTAATAACCTTGTGGATAAATCGTCTGTCAATAATTAAATCACATTGATCGAGCAAGTCAACATCCGGACTTATGGACACAAGGAACTGCAGATGCTGGTTTACAGAAAAAAAACATAGAATGCTGGAGTACTCAGTGGGTTAGGCAGCTTCTCTGGAGAACCTGGATCCATGACGTTTTGGGTCAGGACCTTTCCTCAGTCCAAAGAAGACCCAGTCTGAAAAAGGGTCCCAACCTGAAACATCACCTCTCCATGTTCTATCGAAATGCCGTCTGATCCACTGAGTTACTCCAGCTTTTTGTGTCTGTCTTTGGTTTAAACCAGCATCTGCAGTTCTTCCCTACACAATGAATGTGGTGTTTGCATCAACATTGGCCATATTGACAGAAGTAATAAGAGGACATGGTCTTCTTGTGGAAGCGAGACACCTGAGGTGGGGGTTACTTGTGGGTTATTGACACAACCTGCAGAAACCAGGGTTATACGTCAATACTGAAAGCCACACGGCTCAGCATCAACAGACGAGAACAGGATAATTGATGTGAATGAGAAGGAATATTGATTTTGAGCTGAAGAGCAGCACGGTGGCACAGCTGTTAAAGCTGCTGCCTCACAGCACCAGAGACCCGGGTTCGATCCTGACCTGTGATGTGCATTCAGAATTTGTACGTTCTCCCTGTGACCGCCTGGCTTTCCTCCGGGTGCTCTGGTTTCCCTCCATATCGCGAAGACGTGCAGGTTTGTAGGTTAATTGGCCTCTGAAAAATTTGCCCCCAGTGAGCAGGAAGTGGACGAAAGTGTAGGATAACATTGAACTAGCGTGAACAGGTGATCAATGGCTGGCATGGACCAGTGGGCCGAAAGGTCTGTTTCAATGTTGTACCACTAAACTAAAAAATAAACAAAACTAAACCAAATGATTAAAACCCAAATAAAGGCTCTGAACTGTGCCATTTCATTGCTTGGATTCAGTATTCAAAAATCTCACTAACTGTTGTGTAGGAAGGAACTGCAGTTGCTGGTTCACTCCAAAGATAGACACAGAATGCTGCAGTAACTCAGTGGGACAGGCAGCATCTCTGGAGAGAAGGAATGGTAGATATTTTGGTCACCCACTAAATGATCTTTTCTACATTTTTCATGAACCACATCTCTTTTGATGTCTCATTTTCACGTCTCACCCTTCCTTATCTTTGTGTCTCCTGCTCCCCCGACTCACAGTCTGAAGAAGAGTGTCGAACCGAAACCTCACCCATTTTTTCTCTCCAGAGATGCTGCCTGTCCCGCTGAGTTACTCCACTACGTCTGCAGCCCGGGATCCCTCGTGGGGGACCCGGGGAGTAGAAGAAGCTTCCATCGCCGGCCCACGACCAACTTCTACCGCGGGCGCGGTGGCGACTTACCATCACCCCTGGAGGGGAGCTTCGACCGCCGGCCTTGCGGTCTGTAGTGCTTCTGGCTGCGTTGCGGCGGGGACTTTAAATCTTCGACCGCCGGCCTGCGGCCTACACCAACCTAAAGCCGTGATCTCCGGTGGGGAAGAGCCGACTCTGGACTTACCTGGACTTTTACCTGTCTGCACATCTGGACGCCCGCAGAGACGGCTGCGGAGGGTTGAGGTCCCGACCACGGGGGAAAATGGAGGAGGACTGGCCAAATTTTGTGCCTTCCACCACAGTGATGAATGCTGTGGTGGATGTTTGTGTTAAATTTTTATTGTGTTTGTGTGTTCACCACTGCGCCACCCTATCCTGGGAAAAAGGCTCTGACTGTTTCTCCCATAATAATTCATGTATTATGAAACATAAATATAATTCATGCCTCTCACAATGTAATATACTTCTGTCAGGTCTCCCCTGAATATCCAACATTCCAGAGAAAACAATCCAAGTTTGTCCAACTGCACCTTGTAGCTAAAATCACCCAGTCCAATCCTCTGCACCATCTCCAAAGCCTCCACAACCTGTCAACAGACATGTTTAAATATCTGTTGTGATTATGCAAGTAACAATTTGTTTTAGTTTTGGAACGTATGACAATAAAACACTTTTGACTTGACTTGGCATCTAGATGATCAGAGCTGCATTCAATACTCCAATTGTGGGCTAACCAAGGTCTTATTAAGCTGCGGTAGACAAAAGTGCTGGAGAAACTCAGCGGGTGAGGCAGCGTTTATGGAGCGAAGGAAATAGGCAACGTTTCGGGTCGAAATCCTTCTTCAGACCCTTCTTCTTAAAGAGCTGCATCTTGTTGTTGGAAAAGTTCATGCAGCAGATACTACCACCAAGGTTATGCACAAGTTTATGGGCAGCATGGTGGCGCAGCAGTAGAGTTGCTGCCTTGCAGCACCAGAGACCCGGGTTCGGTCTGTACAGAGGTGTCTGTAAGGTGTTTGTACTTCTCCCTGTGACCTGCATGGGTTTGCTACAGGTCCTCCGGTTTTCTCTCACACTCCAAAGGCATACAGGCTTATAGGTTGTTTAAGAAGGAACTGCAGATGCTGGAAAATCGAAGGTACACAAAAATGCTGGAGAAACTCAGCGGGTGCAGCAGCAGCTATGGAGCGAAGGAAATAGGCAATGTTTCGGGCCGACACCTTCAGCATTTTTGTGTACCAGGCTTATAGGCTGATTGGCTTTATTAAAATTGTAAATTGGACCTTCTGTGCGTGATAGTGCATGGGGTTCACTGGTCGGCATGGACCCAGTTGGCTGAAGGGCCTATTTCCACACTGTGTCTCTAAAATAAAATAAACTAAACACATATTACCCATCTCGATATTCCACACTCAGCTCACCAACTATCTGAATCAGACATATTCTCAACTAAATCAACTCCACCATTTTCCATTCCCTCTCCTTCTGTATCATGGTCCAAAACTTCTTTAATCTTTGTTCAGCTCAGCTTTTTTCTGCAAGTAATCATGCATATTATCACCCATATTTTCTTACTTACTCTAAATCAGTTTTCACTGTTTAATTGTTTTTAATTGGCATGCCCATTTCTTTGAGGCAACACAACAAAATGCCAAGGGTGTGACAACAAGAATGTGGACAAACTCATCTGGCAAGATTAGTGATTCCAACTTTACATTTACAGTTCCAGGGTTTAAAATGTAATTACACAAGTTAACTCTTTCCTTAACTCGTATAAATAACCTATTTGCATTATTAAATGTTTTAGTTTAGTTTCAGTTAGAGATACAGCACAGAAACAGGCCATTCAGCAACCTAGTCCTTGCAAACCAGCAATCCCTGTACACTAACACTATCGTACACACTCGGGACATTTTTCAATTATACCAAGCCAATTTAACTTCAAACCTGTATGTCTTTGGAGTATGAGAGGAAACTGGAGCAGCCGGAAAAAAAACCCACACAGGTCACGGGGAGAACGTACAAACCCCATACAGACATCAGGATCGAACCAGGGTCTCCGGCTCTGTAAGGCAGCAACTCTACCGATGCACCATCGTGCCGCCCAGTGGCAAGGTTAGATGACATTTTGGATCGTCACCGACCCAAAACATCACCTATCCTTTTTCTCCGGTGAAGCTGCCAGACCCGTTGAGTTACTCCAGCACTTTGTGTCTATTTTTGGTATAAGACAGCATCTGACATTGTTAGTCTGACATAGTTAGGTCAAATTATCTTTGGTGGAGCCTATACTTTTTTTATTTGTTTCCAAATTCGTATTCCACTATGTATTATGGGGTTCTCCTTATAGTTTTTTTTGTGCAGTTTTGTGGTAGCAAATATGATCGGTCCAATTTCAAAAGGTAAACAGTCTTCCTGTTCCATCCTTAACCAATCTGGTTGTTGATCCAGTTCTTCCAGCTAGAAATTCATGTTTTTAATATGGACTGCCCAAAAATATAACAAGAAATTTGGCAAAGCCAAATCTCCATTTATCTTTGACTTACATAAATGTGTTTTACTTATTCTATGATTCTTATAATCCCAGATAAAACTTGTAACAATGGAGTCGACTTTTTTGAAAAGTGTTTTTGGGAAGTGTTTTCCAGTATTGAATATTCTTGTGTAGTTTATTCAGTAAGGGTGGAAAATTTAGTTTAAATAAAGAGGTATATGTCTTAGTTACATAGATTCCTAAGTATTTAAATTTATCTTTAACTATTTTAAAAGGGGATTGTTGTAATGTATGTAGATTGGGTTTTGTTATAGGCATGATTTCACATTTATTCCAATTAATTCTATATCCTGAGAACTGACCAAATTGAGTTATTAAATTTAATAGATTTGGAATACTAGTTTCTAACTTTGTAATATATATTAGTACATCATCTGCATATAAGGAAATTTTACTCCTTGTTTCTCTAGTGTTATATCCGTACATTCCTGTATGGGTTCTAACGTTTTCTGCTAAGGGTTCGATTGCAAGAGCAAATAATAGTGGTGATAGTGAACATCCTTGTCTAGAACCTCTAGAGAGTTTAAATTTAGTTGATAACATTTGGTTTGTTAATATTCTAGCTGTTGGATAAGAGTATAACAATTTAACCCATGTACAGTACTTCTCTCCCAATTGAAATTTTTCCATCACCGAAAATAAATATGGCCATTCAACCTGGTCAAATGCTTTTTCAGCATCTAACGAAATAATTGCTAGATCTGCATTAGGAATTCTATTGGAGTATATAATATTGAATAGTCTTCTCAGATTATAAAATGAATAACGTTTTGGAATAAAACCTGTTTGGTCGGGGTGTATTAATTTGTTAATCACTAAGCTCAATCTATGAGAGAATTTTAGTTAGTATTTTCTGATCAGTATTTAAAAGGGCTATTGCTCTGTATGAACCTGGGTCTTCAAGATCCTTGTCCGTTTTTGGTATGAGTATGATTGTAGATTCATTTAGAGTTTCTGGGAGTTTCTGTTGAGTGTAAGCATATTTGTACAGTGTCTGTAGGCGTGGAGAAACCAGGTCATAACATTTTTAATAAAATTCAGAACTTAGAATCAGGACCTGCAGCCTTTCCAATTTTTAAAGATTTAATTGACTCTTCGATGTCTTTTATCGTAATTTCAGCACCTAGTGATTCTCTCTCTTTCTGATATAAACCCACAAGGTTACATTTCAGTAGAAATGTTTCCATTCCTGCTGATTGTTCAGTCATTTTAGATGAGTACAATTTTTGATAGTATTGTAAAAATCTATCTTTAATATCTTTAGGCAGTGTTAGTGTTTCTCCCTTGTCTGTTTGTAAATTGTTTTTTCCCCGTCCAGTTTACGAAGTTGTCGCGCTAATAGTTTTTGTGGTTTATCACCAAATTCAAAATGTAATTGTTTTTTATGTTGATAAAGTTTTATAACTTGATCTGAGTATATCTTGTTCAATTTATATTTCAGTACTGCAATTTTATTGTGTTTTATCATGGATGGTGCTGCTGCATTTTCTATGTCTAATTGCCTTATTTCCATTTCCAATTTCTGTTGTTTGGCCCTATTCTCTTTGTTAAGAAATGATTGAGAAGAGATTAATGCTCCTCGCACAAATGCTTTAAATGTTTCCCAAAGAAGGGAAGCAGAGATTTCAGGGCTATCATTAGCCTCAAAAAACATATTAATCTGTTTTACGAGGTATTCATTACATACCTTTTCTTTTAAGATTTGGGGATTAAGTTTCCATTGTGGCTGTGTCTCTGCCATTCCGTTTACTTTAATCATAAATGTTAGTGGAGCATGGTCTGAGATTATGATATTATGATATTGCGAGTTATAGGTAAATGGGATAAGTTTTGAGTAACTAAAAAATAATCTATCCTTGAGTAGGTTTTATGTACTGGTGAGTAAAATGAATATTCTCGACCCGATGGGTTTTCAATTCTCCAAACGTCCTTAATGTTGGTAGTATTAATATACGAGTTTAGAAATTCACTTGATTGGGATTTTAGTTTTCTTTGAGTTGTTGATCTATCCAAATAAGCATCCAATGTACAATTTAAGTCTCCACCGATTATTAAGTTTTGTTGTGTACATTCCGGGATATTGTTAAGTATTCTCTTAAAAAACAGGGGGCTATCAAAATTTGGTCCATACACATTAAGGAGAGTCACCTTTTTTTAGTATAACTCCCCTATTATTACAATATATCTGCCTTCAATATCTTCTATCGTTGATATATGTTTAAAGGGTATACCTTTACGAATTAATATTGCAACCCCTCTAGATTTATGTGAGAATGAGGAGTGGTACGCTTTAGCAATCCATTTTGCTTTCAATCTATGTTGTGCTTCCTTTTTCAGGTGTGTCTCCTGGAGAAATATTATATCTGTTTTCAATGATTTTAAATGAGCTAACACTTTGCCTCTCTTAATAGGTTCATTAATTCCCTTAACATTCCAACTACAGAATTTAATTCCTTCACCCCAATTTTTCTATTCACGTCTTGCATCTTGTGATTAGAGTGGTTAGAGCAGATGGCTCAGCACCCTCAACCCTACCTTATACTCGAACATCAGGTAGATGAGTTTTAAGTCTCGTCTGTTTTCCATCCGAACATATCTCCCTAAATAAAATATGTAATTCCACTCCAAATACAAAATATAATATATTATAAGGTAGAAGAGGTAATAAAAAATGGTATTAGTAATGTGTAAAAGATTGAAAAAGAAAAAAACTACAGCTAAGATTAGTGCAGTTAGTGATAGCCACCCTAATGTGGCTAAGCATCTAAGGACTTCCGTAGCTTTTGGTAAAAAAAAAATTACTAGCTCCGTACTTTCCTTAAAAGAAAAGTTTCAAATTCAGTGCAAGCAATTTATGGGGGGGGGGGGGGGGGAAGGAAATAATGGTTATATTCCATTAATGATATAATTATTAGTCTCAAATTGAAATGTTAGTCTCGTATAACATAAACATTTGTCAAAGAATACTCAGGCTTTTATGACAGTGCCATTGTTGATCGATGATGTCACTGTAAAATTATCTTTGACACTAGATGAGAAGGAAGGAACTATAGATGCTGGTTTACACCGAAGATATACACTAAATGCTGGAGTTACTCAGTGGGTCAGGCAGTATATCTGAAGAAAAGGAATATGTGTTTTGGGTTGGGTCAGGTTGAGTCATCTGATTGGCTTTGATTTGTTATTTCCATACCTTTCATTCATTTGTTCTTTGTAACTTCATTTCTCTAGTTTCCTTCGCCCCTGACTATCAGTCTGAAGAAATATCTTGACCCAAAATGTCACCTATTCCTTTTCTCCAGAGATGCTGCCTGACCCGATGAGTTGCTCCAGCACCTTGTTCTATCTTTGACACTCTGTTCAGGGCTTGATGTAGGTATCTACCTGCTTGTAGGTATCTGAAGCAGGCAACATCTATGGAAAGCAAAGCTGTTAATATTTCAAAGATGGACACAAAAAGCTGGAGTATTTCAACGGATCAGACAGCATCTCTGGAGAAAAGGAATAGGTGACGTTTCGGGTCGAGACCCTTCTTCAGACTGAGAGTCAGGGGAAAGGGAAATGAGAGATATAGACAGTGATGTAGAGAGATATAGAACAAATGAATGAAAGATATGCAACAAAGTAACGATGATAAAGGGAACAGGCCATTGTTAGCCGTGGGCGAGGTGAGAACAAGTTCAGACACTGGGACTCAACAAAACAACTTTGAAGCTGCAAGACTTGAGTGTGGGAGGGATGGAGAGAGAGGAGTGCAAGAATCAAAGATTCTTTGGCACAACCAGAACCGTTGTCAGAATCCGTTTCTGAGTCAGAATCTGTAACAGTAAAGGGCCTGTCCCACTTTCACGACTTAATCCAAAACCTCTGCTGAGTTTAAAGCACCTAAAAACAAAATCAAGATTTTGGTAATCCACGAACTCCTATGACCTTCCACGAATATGCTCACGAACTGGAGTGACAGAGGTCACATGCTGATGTTGACTTAAGCTTTTTTTTTCACTCACCTTTTTTTCTCTGTCCAGCTGCAGATTTACGAGTACCCACGAATATCTATGAGTACCCACGACTACCTACGTCTACCATCACGGCCTAACTACGAGTAAAAAGTTGCAATTTTTTTCATCCTAGCTATTTATTTACTCGTGGACATTTTTCATCGGGCTGGAAAAAACGTCCCGACTTACCTGATGCCCCGAATACCTACGGCTGGCATAACGAGCCACTACGATATATATACGAACTCTTACGGCCTCCTACGGACTCGTTACGAACATTCTGCGAGTTTGAATGAGGGGAAAACTCGGGAGAATTCGTGAATTACCTCGTGAAAGTGGGACAGGCCCTTAACTATGTTTCTCTCTCCACAAATGCTGCCTGATCTGCTGAGTGCTTCCAGCATTTTGTTTTTTGTTTCAGATTTCCAGCAATTCCAGTCTTTGATTTGATTTTCATTTGCTAAAGTTATGACATGGTGTTTTAGGAAAGTGAGTACCAGAGACGACAGTAATGCCCCTGTCCCACTTAGGAAACCTGAACGGAAACCTCTGGCGACTTTGCGCCCCACCCAAGGTTTCCGTGCGGTTCCCGGTTCCTTTTCCCTTCCGGTGTCCAGTGCAGGGCTATTCTTGGGTTGCAGGTGGTTGCCGGAGGTTGCAGGTAGTCGAAGCAGGTGGGGAGACTGACAAAAACCCCCGGGAACCGCACGGAAACCTTGGGTGGGGCACAAAGTCTCCAGAGGTTTCCGTTCAAGTTTCCTAAGTGAGACAGGGGCATTAGGAATCGGCTCAATGCATTGTAAAATCCTTGTGACTAATGTACTTTCCACACATTCCATCCCCATATTGAAAATCCTTTTTGTGTGATGAAACATTAAAATTTCTAAATAAATTATTCAAATGATGGAATGTTTCGTACATTTTCATTATTGGAGTCACCTCATTCTGTGCACTTTGTAAAAATAAAATGAGCAAAATTAACATTCTGAGAAACAATCTCCCATATCTCATGGCAAAATCCTTAATCGATAATGACAAGCAGTTTTTAATTGGAAGACTTGAGCGGAGAGGTCTGGGTAAAATTGGTTAATATATAGTCAGTGAGTCAAAAACAATGCAGAAACAGGCCCTTTGACCCACCATGTCCACGCCAGCCTTTTGTGCCTAACTGCAGTGATCATGTGTGTCATGGTAACTGACGTCATATATTTCAATGTATCACGTGTTACTATGAGTCACAAAGGTCAGAGGACACGTGTGGCCGAGATGTAAAGGAATGGCGGAAGAATAAAACAACGCGTTTATGTTCAGTGTCCTTGAAGCATGTTGATTACATTCGGATCCAAGCGAGGATCTGACAGTGAGGAAGCAGGGAACAGTAGATGCTGGTTTACCAAGGAAAGACACAAAATGCTGCAGTTACAGGAGTAGAATTAGACCATTCGGCCCATCGAGTCTACTCCGCCATTCAATCATGACTGATCTCTGCCACCTAATGCAATTTTCCTGCCTTCTCCCCATAACCCTTAACACCCATTCTAATCAAGAATTTGTCTATCTCTGCTTTAAAAATATCCACTGACTTGGCCTCTGCAGCCCTCTGTGGCAATGAGTTCCACAAATTAACTGCCCTCTAACTAAATAAGTTCCACTCACCTCCCTTTTAAACGAGCACCCTTTAATTCTGAGGTTGTGACTTCTGATTCTAGACTCTCCCACCAGTGGAAACATCCTCTCCACATCCACTCTATCTATGCCTTTCATTATTCAGTAAGTTTCAATGGTCCTGCCTCAACCTTCTAAACTCCAGCGAGTAGAGGCCCAGTGCTGTCAAGCGCTCATCATATGCTAACCCACTCATTCTTGTAAACCTGCTCTGGACCCTCTCCAGAGACATTACATCCGTCCTCAGATATGAGGCCAAAATCTGCTCATAGTAATTCAACGGGTCATGCAGCATCCCTGGAGAATTGGTGACTTTTCATGCGTGGACCTTTCTTCAAACTTCAGAGTCCTCAGGGTCTGAAGAAATGTCTCGACCCATAACATCACCATTCCATGTTCTCCAGAGATGCTGTCTGACTCGCGGAATTACTTTAGCATTTTGTGTCTTTCCTACAGCGACTATGCATTTCAGCAACAAACCTCAACAACTATGGGCTTCTATGAAATGTGCCTTTGGCTGTGTTACGGACCTTGGTTTTTACACTATTATAGCTATCTAGTTTAGCTGTTATTAATGTATTGTATTGTTTCAAATGTTATATTTTATCAGGGTTTTATTGCATTTATAATTCCTGTTACGCTGCTGCGAGTAAGAATTTAATTTCAATTGTCAGTTTGACAATTCTTGACATTTTCTAATCCCATTTGGCCACATTAGGACCATATCCTTTAATCATTTGCCTCTTTGAATATCTGTCTCAATGCCCTTAAACATTATACTTTTATTTGATTCCTTCCTATTCTCTGGCACCATATTCCAAATATCGACAATTATCTGTATAAACATTCCACTCAGATTCTCTTTAAAACTCCTCTCTCTCACCTTAAACCTATCGTCAATCTTCTGAATTCCTCCACCTGGTTATTTGCTGCTCCATTTTTCCACTTGTACAGTCTCTTGTGTTTCCATTAGACCTCTTATATTTGATATCCCGATCATGGGAAAAAAAAGATTTTGGCGATCTACCCTATCTACGCCTCTCATGAACATAGACCTCTATCAGGTCATCTCTCCTCCTCCTTTGTTCCAGGAAATACAAGTCCTGCTAATCCAATCACCAGTTCACACATTATAGGAGCAGAATTAAGACATTCGGCCCATCAAGTCCACTCCGCCATTTATTACTTCCAGCTCAAGTCTCTGTGTTCCATCACTAAGCCAATTTTGGAACCAATTGAGATAGATACAAAATGCCAGAGTAACTCAATGGTTCTGGCAGCATCTCTAGATAAAAGAAATGGGTGGTTTGGGGTCGAGACTCTTCTTCAAACTAAGAGTCAGGAGAGAGGGACACAGAGATATAGAAGGGCAAGGTGTGAAAACGAGATATCAAAGGCATCGAAGGTCAAGGAAAATGTAGAATAGATCGTAGCTGTTAATTTAACAAACTTGTTAGCTTGGGGAAGCTGACATCGAAGGGGCCAGTCAGATTGGCCGGAGAACTTAGATGGAGAGGGGTGGAGAGAGGTTAAGCAAGGGTTACTTTCAGTTAGAGTTGATATCCAGTTAGCCAGCTTGCCTTGGATCCTTGAATCACTGGAGTTTTTAACAGCCGAGAATTTACCTCAATACTGCCCAATACTGCCCTGCAGGAGTGCTTTGCAAATTGTGAAATGGCATGTACTGCTCACTCATACATACTGTATATAGTACAGGGTGCCATGAAGATGCTTACACACAAGTAGTTAACACCCACAGAAGGGGCAGATAGTAAAGCCAGTCAGTATAAGCTCCTGATTTAATCCCAGTGCTGCCTTTTAGGTGCTTTTACAGAACTCCATCGATTTTCCAGCAACTGATGATCCAGCACCTCCTTTAATCCGGCCAAAATTACGAGAGCGCACTTGAAATCCCCACGATAATCAGCCATGGTCACCAGTGAATGGCAGTGCTTGCTCGAAGGACCGAATGGCCTACTCCTGTACCTATTGTCTATTGATCTCCAGACCAGTTCACTGGGTGGCCACAGATGGCGCTGCGTATCGCTCTTTCCCGAAAGAGATAATTGTTTACATCTTAGAGACAGGGAAGGGGGTATAACTCGTGGGTCAGTGGTGTGTTGTTGAACTGGTCTGGTAAGCGGATAATCCGGCAAAGGCTCAGGAACCAAGGGAGACAGAAATCAGTGGTGGACCTGTATCTGTCACCCACCGCAAGCAGACCTGGATCTGGAGGGAAGAACCCTCCCATCCCAGCCTCTCCAGTGGTGGAGTGGGGGAGGATGGAGAGAGAGGAAAAGCAAGGGTTACTTGAAGTTAGGGATGTCAACATCCAATTAGTTAGCTTGCCTTGAATCCTTGTCTCATCTGATCTCTGCGTCTCCCTCTCCCCGACTCTCAGTCTGAAGAAGGGTCTCGATCTGAAACGTCACCCATTCCTTCTATCCAGAGATGATGCCTGTCCCGCTGAGTTACTCCAGCTTTTTGTGTCTGTTGTGTGTTCTGGGTGTCTGAAAGGCAAGGGCACTACTGGAGAGGCTGGGGTGGAAGGGTGATAAATTTTACAGCTAGCTGGGCCTCTCAACAATCTCTGCAACTTCTTGCCTCCTCTTCACCTCTCTTCCAGCTCTCTTCCCTCCTACAGTCAGTCTGAAGAAGGATCCCGATCCAAAAGGTCACCCATCCATGTCCACCAGTGGCTGACCCGTTGAGTTACTCTAGCACTTTGTGTTTTTTTTTTTTGTAAACCAGCATCTGCAGTTCCTTGTGTCTCACCTTTCCCTGCATCAAAAAATGGGACTTGGGGGAGACAAAGATACTTACTTACTTACTTACTGCCTATTATGCCTCCTGGCATGTAGGGCAGCAAGGAAGGTCCTGTTCTGGGCCAGCTTCTAGACACTACCCCAGGTCAGGTCCATTGTTTTCATTTCCTCCTCTACAGTTCGACGCCAGGTGGTTTTGGGTCTCCCTCTTTTCCTTTTCCCTTCCGGTGTCCAGTGCAGGGCTATTCTTGGGACGCTGTCCGGTTAACATTCATCCTAGCATCTGTCGATAGCCCTGGAAGTCCATCACGCCCAGTAGTGTCGATTCCTTCAGTTGTTGTTTCCGTAACATATTTGTTTTACGAGACAGGGTTGTTAGCCCTGTGCTCAACCTCCAACCTGGAGGACCAGTGGATTGCTCTTCATCTCGCCTCTACCCTTCGACCTGTCCAGCATGGGAGACCCTAACAGGAGACTAATCACCCGCTGGCAAAGCACTAGGGGTCACTGAGACACACAAGCTCCCCGACCACGACAAGGTTGCAATCCAACGGGGAGAGGGGAGTCAAAGTTGACTGTGCAGACTACAAGCTGGCGTGCAGACTACAATGCAAGATGATCCTACACCTGTTCCATGGTGAGCAGTCCACATATCAGCGGTCTACCCACTGAAAGTACTTTGATTTCCAGTCTGCGTGACTAACGGGCTCAACAATGAAGATTCGCATTTTGGAGTATTTGTGTGTTAGTCGCTTTGAAGCTGAAGATTATAGAATAGATCTTTACAGAGATAACAGTTAAAGTGACTTATCTGTCAGACCACCACGCTGTATATCTAAATGTCTGTCCTGTTTCCATGCTGTATCTCTAAACTAAACTAATTGGTGGGAGATGTGTCCCAGTACTGGTGAAAATTGTCCTTGTTTTAGGTTTAATTTTCGAGAAACAGTGTGGAAATACTGAGTTCCTGCGGGCCATTGATCATCAGTACATTAGTTCTACCCGACACACTGGAGATAATTTACAGAGGCCAATTAGCCTACAAAACCTACATGTCTTTGGAATGTGGGAGAAAACTGGAGCACCCGGAGAAAACCCACTCGGTCTCAGGAAGAATGTGCAAACTCAGCATAGGCAGCACCGGAGGTCAGGATCGAACCCGGGTTTCTGCCGCTGTAAGGCAGCAGCACTATCATCTGCCGACCTTATTCAATGATATTTATATCAACATTTGTGATAATGATTCTGACCCAAAACATAGAAGCACCGGGGCGATATGGCACAGTGGTGCAGTGGTAGAGTTGCTGCCTCACAGCGTCAGAGACCCGGGTTCAATCCTTCAATCGTTGGTCGGCACGGACTCGGTGGGCCGAAGGGCCTGTTTCTGTGCTGTGCTTTGAAAACTAAAGTAAAACAGTAGCTGGTTTTAGGTGGCAATGTCACAAAGAATGTTCAGAAAGTTGCTGCCCATTGAATTGGAAACTATTTCAAATGTAATGTAGGTATTCATGTTTGTATTGTGGAGGCAAGGAGTGACACAGTGTGGAAACAGGCCCTTCAGCTCAGCTTGCTCACATCAGCCAACGTGTCCCAGCCACACTAGTCCCACCAGCCTGCTTTTGGTCCATATCCCTCCAAACCTGTCCTATCCATGCACCTGTTTCTTAAATGTTGGGATAATCCCTGCCTCAACTACCTCCTCTGGCAGCTTGTTCCGTACACCCATCACCCTTTGTGTGAAAAGGTTACACCTCAGATTCCTATTACATTTTTTCCCCCGTCACCTTAAACTTATGTCTTCTGGTCCTCGATTCACCTACTCGGGGCAAGAGACATTGTGCAGCTACCTGATCTATTTCTCTCATGATTTTATACACCTCTATAAGATCATCCCTATACACACCGCTATACACCTCATCCTCCTGCGCTCCAAGGAATAGAGTCCCAGCCTACTCAACCTCTCCCTATAGTGCAGACCCTCTAGTCCTGGCAACATCCTCGTAAATCTTCTCTGCACCCTCTCCAGCTTGGCAACATCTTTCCCATAAGTTGGTGGCCAGAACAGAACACAATTTGTGGAATTCCCTGCCACAGAGGGCAGTGGAGGCCAATTCACTGGATGGATTTTAGAGAGAGTTAGATAGAGCTCTTGGGGCTAGTGGAATCAAGGGATATGGGGAGAAGGCAGGCACGGGTTATTGATAGGGGACGATAAACCATGATCACAATGAATGGCGTGCTGGCTCGAAGGGCCGAATGGCCTCCTCCTGCACCTATTTTCAATGTTTCTATATTTCTACAATGCTCTAAGTAGTTATTCCTCTTCACTCCAACAGTTGGATTCCATCAAGGACAAATGTGATGGAATATATCTATTATAAAATAAAACTCTGATCTTGGATGTGGATGTATTTATTTGTGTGTGTCTTGTTTATTTGTGATTCACATCTCCTCGAAAACCCGACGCACTAATGGTGACATTTTTACATATGCCGGTAGAGATTTACCTCATGATCTCAAAAATCGCCTCATCTGAAAATTTGATTCATTATTTCCCGAGTATTTTACTAAAATTGTTCACCAATCTGAGATCTTTTTAAAATCTAACGAGCTGGACCGAGCTGGATGATGTCACAATGCCTCTGCTCCTCGCGGCGTGCTGCGCAGTTTTCATTGCGCAGCCTGCTGGGCACTTTTTTCAATGAGCTGCGAGTTACGTAACCCTCCCCCCCCCCCCCCCCGCGTAACTCGCACTCGGTCGGCCGTCCTCAGCGTTCCACAGCCTTCCGCCCTCCATCACCAGGGCTCTGGATTACGTAACCCCCCCCCCCCCCCCCCCCCGCTGAGCACGCATTAATTTGGTTGGGCTGCCGAGGGGTTCAGAGGTCCCGCAAGGTCCTGAGAGCTGCCGAGGCCCGTCGCTCGTTCGCAGTCGGCCCCATCTGCGCCGCCCGCTTGCCGAGTTCAAGTCCGCCCTCCCCCTCCTCTCCCCCTCCTCCCTCCTCCCTTCTCACCCCCACTCCCCCCTCTTCCCCCTCCCCTCCACCCTCCTCCCCCCCCTCCTCTCCCCTTCCTCTCCTCCTCCTTCCCCATTCCTCTCCCCCCCCCCCCCCGCCTGTTTCCACGCCGTATCTCGAAAATCACTGCACTAATATGCCTACATAAGCTATGTAAAAATGTTACTGCAGATGGATTTATAAAGTCCAAACTTCTTTGCGGCAGAATATTGTGAATGTAATAACCTTGTGGATAAATCGGCTGTCAATAATTAAATCACATTGATCGAGCAAGTCAACATCCGGACTTATGGACACAAGGAACTGCAGATGCTGGTTTACAGAAAAAAAACATAGAATGCTGGAGTACTCAGTGGGTTAGGCAGCTTCTCTGGAGAACCTGGATCCATGACGTTTTGGGTCAGGACCTTTCCTCAGTCCAAAGAAGGCCCAGTCTGAAAAAGGGTCCCAACCTGAAACATCACCTCTCCATGTTCTATCGAAATGCCGTCTGACCCACTGAGTTACTCCAGCTTTTTGTGTCTGTCTTTGGTTTAAACCAGCATCTGCAGCTCTTCCCTACACAATGAATGTGGTGTTTGCATCAACATTGGCCATATTGACAGAAGTAATAAGAGGACATGGTCTTTTTGTGGAAGCGAGACACCTGAGGTGGGGGTTACTTGTGGGTTATTGACACAACCTGCAGAAACCAGGGTTATACGTCAATACTGAAAGCCACACGGCTCAGCATCAACAGACGAGAACAGGATAATTGATGTGAATGAGAAGGAATATTGATTTTGAGCTGAAGAGCAGCACGGTGGCACAGCTGTTAAAGCTGCTGCCTCACAGCACCAGAGACCCGGGTTCGATCCTGACCTGTGATGTGCATTCAGAATTTGTACGTTCTCCCTGTGACCGCCTGGCTTTCCTCCGGGTGCTCTGGTTTCCCTCCATATCGCGAAGACGTGCAGGTTTGTAGGTTAATTGGCCTCTGAAAAATTTGCCCCCAGTGAGCAGGAAGTGGACGAAAGTGTAGGATAACATTGAACTAGTGTGAACAGGTGATCAATGGCTGGCATGGACTAGTGGGCCGAAAGGTCTGTTTCAATGTTGTACCACTAAACTAAAAAATAAACAAAACTAAACCAAATGATTAAAACCCAAATAAAGGCTCTGAACTGTGCCATTTCATTGCTTGGATTCAGTATTCAAAAATCTCACTAACTGTTGTGTAGGAAGGAACTGCAGTTGCTGGTTCACTCCAAAGATAGACACAGAATGCTGCAGTAACTCAGTGGGACAGGCAGCATCACTGGAGAGAAGGAATGGTAGATATTTTGGTCACCCACAAAATGATCTTTTCTACATTTTTCATGAACCACATCTCTTTTGATGTCTCATTTTCACACCTCACCCTTCCTTATCTTTGTGTCTCCTGCTCCCCTGACTCACAGTCTGAAGAAGAGTCTCGAACCGAAACCTCACCCATTTTTTCTCTCCAGAGATGCTGCCTGTCCCGCTGAGTTACTCCACTACGTCTGCAGCCCGGGATCCCTCGTGGGGGACCCGGGGAGTAGAAGAAGCTTCCACCGCCGGCCCGCGACCAACTTCTACCGCGGGCGCGGTGGCGACTTACCATCACCCCTGGAGGGGAGCTTCGACCGCCGGCCTTGCGGTCTGCAGTGCTTCTGGCTGCGTTGCGGCGGGGACTTTAAATCTTCGACCGCCGGCCTGCGGCCTACACCAACCTAAAGCCGTGATCTCCAGTGGGGAAGAGCCGACTCTGGACTTACCTGGACTTTTACCTGTCTGCACATCTGGACGCCCGCAGAGACGGCTGCGGAGGGTTGAGGTCCCGACCACGGGGGAAAATGGAGGAGGACTGGCCAAATTTTGACCTTCCACCACAGTGATGAATGCTGTGGTGGATGTTTGTGTTAAATTTTTATTGTGTTTGTGTGTTCACCACTGCGCCACCCTATCCTGGGAAAAAGGCTCTGACTGTTTCTCCCATAATAATTCATGTATTATGAAACATAAATATAATTCATGCCTCTCACAATGTAATATACTTCTGTCAGGTCTCCCCTGAATATCCAACATTCCAGAGAAAACAATCCAAGTTTGTCCAACTGCACCTTGTAGCTAAAATCACCCAGTCCAATCCTCTGCACCATCTCCAAAGCCTCCACAACCTGTCAACAGACATGTTTAAATATCTGTTGTGATTATGCAAGTAACAATTTGTTTTAGTTTTGGAACGTATGACAATAAAACACTTTTGACTTGACTTGGCATCTAGATGATCAGAGCTGCATCAATACTCCAATTGTGGGCTAACCAAGGTCTTATTAAGCTGCGGTAGACAAAAGTGCTGGAGAAACTCAGCGGGTGAGGCAGCATTTATGGAGCGAAGGAAATAGGCAACGTTTCGGGTCGAAATCCTTCTTCAGACCCTTCTTCTTAAAGAGCTGCATCTTGTTGTTGGAAAAGTTCATGCAGCAGATACTACCACCAAGGTTATGCACAAGTTTATGGGCAGCATGGTGGCGCAGCAGTAGAGTTGCTGCCTTGCAGCACCAGAGACCCGGGTTCGATCTGTACAGAGGTGTCTGTAAGGTGTTTGTACGTTCTCCCTGTGACCTGCATGGGTTTGCTACAGGTCCTCCGGTTTTCTCTCACACTCCAAAGGCATACAGGCTTATAGGTTGTTTAAGAAGGAACTGCAGATACTGGAAAATCGAAGGTACACAAAAATGCTGGAGAAACTCAGCGGGTGCAGCAGCATCTATGGAGTGAAGGAAATAGGCAATGTTTTGGGCTGACACCTTCAGCATTTTTGTGTACCAGGCTTATAGGTTGATTGGCTTTATTAAAATTGTAAATTGGACCTTCTGTGCGTGTTAGTGCGTGGGGTTCACTGGCCGGCATGGACCCAGTTGGCTGAAGGGCCTATTTCCACACTGTGTCTCTAAAATAAACTAAAATAAACACATATTACCTATCTCGATATTCCACACTCAGCTCACCAACTATCTGAATCAGACATATTCTCAACTAAATCAACTCCACCATTTTCCATTCCCTCTCCTTCTGTATCATGGTCCAAAACTTCTTTAATCTTTGTTCAGCTCAGCTTTTTTCTGCAAGTAATCATGCATATTATCACCCACATTTTCTTACTTACTCTAAATCAGTTTTCACTGTTTAATTGTTTTTAATTGGCATGCCCATTTCTTTGAGGCAACACAACAAAATGCCAAGGGTGTGACAACAAGAATGTGGACAAACTCATCTGGCAAGATTAGTGATTCCATCTTTACATTTACAGTTCCCGGGTTTAAAATGTAATTACACAATTTAACTCTTTCCTTAACTCGTATAAATAACCTATTTGCATTATTAAATGTTTTAGTTTAGTTTCAGTTAGAGATACAGCACAGAAACAGGCCATTCAGCAACCTAGTCCTTGCAAACCAGCAATCCCTGTACACTAACACTATCGTACACACTCGGGACATTTTTCAATTATACCAAGCCAATTTAACTTCAAACCTGTATGTCTTTGGAGTATGAGAGGAAACTGGAGCAGCCGGAAAAAAAACCCACACAGGTCACGGGGAGAACGTACAAACCCCATACAGACATCAGGATCGAACCAGGGTCACCGGCTCTGTAAGGCAGCAACTCTACCGATGCACCATCGTGCCGCCCAGCGGCAAGGATAGATGACATTTTGGATCGTCACCGACCCAAAACATCACCTATCCTTTTTCTCCGGTGAAGCTGCCTGACCCGTTGAGTTACTCCAGCACTTTGTGTCTATTTTTGGTATAAGACAGCATCTGACATTGTTAGTCTGACATAGTTAGGTCAAATTATCTTTGGTGGAGCCTATACTTGATGTCAATCTCGTGGTTTTGTAGGTGCTATTCACTCCTCAAACAGTCTGAGAGGGGTACTTATGTGAAGAACAACTCGTGAAAACTCTTTGGATGTGGGGGTTACTGAGGTGGGGGTTACTTGTGGGTTATTGACACAACCTGCAGAAACCAGGGTTATACGTCAATACTGAAAGCCACACGGCTCAGCATCAACAGACGAGAACAGGATAATTGATGTGAATGAGAATGAATATTGATTTTGAGCTGAAGAGCAGCACGGTGGCACAGCTGTTAAAGCTGCTGCCTCACAGCACCAGCGACCCGGGTTCGATCCTGACCTGTGATGTGCATTCAGAATTTGTACGTTCTCCCTGTGACCGCCTGGCTTTCCTCCGGGTACTCTGGTTTCCCTCCATATCGCAAAGACGTGCAGGTCTGTAGGTTAGTTGGCCTCTGAAAAATTTGCCCCCAGTGAGCAGGAAGTGGATGAAAGTGTAGGATAACATTGAACTAGTGTGAATAGGTGATCAATGGCTGGCATGGACTAGTGGGCCGAAAGGTCTGTTTCAATGTTGTACCACTAAACTAAAAAATAAACAAAACTAAACCAAATGATTAAAACCCAAATAAAGGCTCTGAACTGTGCCATTTCATTGCTTGGATTCAGTATTCAAAAACCTCACTAACTGTTGTGTAGGAAGGAACTGAAGTTGCTGGTTCACTTCAAAGATAGACACAGAACCCTGGTAACTCAGTGGGACAGGCAGCATCACTGGAGAGAAGGAATGGTAGATATTTTGGTCACCCACAAAATGATCTTTTCTACATTTTTCATGAACCACATCTCTTTTGATGTCTCATTTTCACGCCTCACCCTTCCTTATTTTTGTGTCTCCTGCTCCCCTGACTCACAGTCTGAAGAAGAGTCTCGAACCGAAACCTCACCCATTTTTTCTCTCCAGAGATGCTGCCTGTCCCGCTGAGTTACTCCACCACGTCTGCAGCCCGGGATCCCTCGTGGGGGACCCGGGGAGTAGAAGAAGCTTCCACCGCCGGCCCGCGACCAACTTCTACCGCGGGCGCGGTGGCGACTTACCATCACCCCTGGAGGGGAGCTTCGACCGCCGGCCTTGCGGTCTGCAGTGCTTCTGGCTGCGTTGCGGCGGGGACTTTAAATCTTCGACCGCCGGCCTGCGGCCTACACCAACCTAAAGCCGTGATCTCCGGTGGGGAAGAGCCGACTCTGGACTTACCTGGACTTTTACCTGTCTGCACATCTGGACGCCCGCAGAGACGGCTGCGGAGGGTTGAGGTCCCGACCACGGGGGAAAATGGAGGAGGACTGGACAAATGTTGTGCCTTCCACCACCATGATGAATGCTGTGGTGGATGTTTGTGTTAAATTTTTATTGTGTTTGTGTGTTCATTATCATTGTACCGCTGCTGACAAATTCATTTCACTTGCACTTTATGTGCACTGTGACGAATAAAACAGTATTGCATTGTATTTTGTGTCTATCTCTAACTGTTGTACCTCATCATAGCACAAACGTGTGCGGGGACATGGCAAAAGTACTTAATTAGCAAAAAGAAGAGCTATCACCAGAAGGTGGGCTGAATGGCCACCTGCTAAATTTCCAAACGTTCCTCACAGAGGATTTGCACTTTTCCCGCTGGTCCCAAACTCAAGGCTGTGGGGTGATGATGGTGAAATGGTTAAAATTGATTTGAAGGCTGCAAGTGTGGGTCCAGGAAATATGCGATTGATTGCGAAGAGGGGGAGTCTGATGTACTCACTGGAGATATTGCGGAAGTGAATACGTTCACACTTTTCTGTAGATCATTGGAACATTTGTAAGGTGACGGGTGTGAAAGATCATCTTCAGCAAATGAGGACGTGGCAGTTAATGTAGCCATCATGGTTATATTTTCCAAGCGCTGTGTCACTAGGCTGCGAAACGCAAAGTAGAGAACATAGATTCCACTGAAACCATCAAAACAGAATTGGATCGATTCCTAATACAGCAGTAGAAAATAAAACGATGAAAGAATTGCTGCAGTGGGCTCCACTCGGCAGCTGGATGATGGAGTGGGTTCAAGATATTGTAAGAGCTCTCATCACTTTTAAAAACTCATGAATTATTAAAACATACACCTAATTCAAAAAGATTACAAGATATAAGCTAGACATCGTGGACCTAAGCTAAGGATAAAGAGTCTTGTGAGTGCATGGAAGCAGTTAATGTAGAGGGCAAATTAACATATGTGGAGGCTCTCCGTGCCTTCTGCAGAGTTGGTGCATGGTAAGTTAGGAAGGGATCTTAAACTCTCTGGACGCACATGTAGAAGTTATGGCAGTTCCTTTAGATACAGCCATCTAATCCTCCCGTGAGACGTCAATATTAACATTAAGCCTCACACCTGCTAAAAGTTAGGCGAGTTCACAAATCCATAGAATGACGGAAATTACTGGTGCAGAAAGAAAATAAAATAGAAAAAAGTAATCTACGGAATCGATTGAAACCCTTCCGGTGTCTTCCGGCAGAAGGAAGAAAAAGTAGACTTTCAACAAAGGAAGATAAACTGGGCTTTATAATGGCCAGATAATCTCTTTTAGTGATGGTATCCGAGGGATAAGTACTGCCTGGGACACTCCCTTCTTCATTCCTGAATGTTGGTAAATGATCTTTCACAACGAAATGTTGCCTTACATCATTTATTCAAGTTTGCGGATTATATCTAACACCTTCCTTCTCAGAGGCAAGAGTCCAATCATCGAACCAAAGCTGGTGTTATAACGTACTGGCATTATAACACTTTCAACAACCTCCAAAGTAATGAAGCAAGCTACTTGTAAAAGCAATCACAATGAAAAAGTATCATCATTATGCTTCAAAGGGAAGATACATTCCCACCTTTTGATTGCAACTGGCAATAAAGGTGCCTGTTTTCTGTTTACTGTTTACTGTTTGAGTCTGAAGAAGGGTCCCGACTTGAAACATCACCTATACATTTTCACCAGAGATGCTGCCAGACCTGCTGAATTACTCCAGCACTTTGTGTCCTTATTTTACTTTAGAGATACAGCGTGGAGACAGGCCCTTTCCATCCATCCACACGGTGATTATTATATCCATAATAAATCCATCTGATGTAACGTTTTCATATAGCTTTTGTGAGAATATTAACGCAGTTTGGCGGATGGGGACAAGAGTCGATGGTTTAAATTAAGTTTTATTTGTAAAACGATTAAACTAACAATGGGTCTCACACAACCAACAAAACAGATCCAGCCACAATGGTGGTCTAGGGTGACTGAAAGGGCATTGCCCAGAAAGCGCGCGAAAACGCAACCCCTCCCAGTGTCATATGTCCGGGGAACCCGACCGCAGGGTTCGACTACCTGCGAGCACCAGCAGGTGCCGCTACATGGCACCCCCCAGAACCCGAGGTACGGAACCGAGCAGGGACCCGGATGATACGTCCGGAACGCGTGGTTCTCGAAAGCGGGGCGGGCGTAACAGTAGGAGGCGGCAAAACAAGGCCGGTAGGACGCGAGGGCCACAAAATTGGGACGGTCGTAACAATGGGGGCCGACGGACGACCCCTACGTCGCAGTGGAGCAACGACCACTGGGCTGTCCCCATCCAAGTGGGCGGGCTTGAGACGGTCGACGGAGACGAACTCCTCCTGGCCATCCACGTCCAAAGTGAAAGTGGTAACTCCGACCTGCAGCACCCGTAAAGGCATCTCATAGACCCGCTGCAGTGGCGAGCAGTGAGCGTCCCTGCAGGTGAAAACATAAGCACACTGTTGTAACACCGCGGGCGACCCATGCCTGGAAGTGGGGATGGGAGCCAAAGTGCGAACCCATTCACGAAGGACGGCCAGCAACGCCGAGGCCAAAACTTCCTGTCCGCGGGCGGCAGGCAGGAAAACCCCAGGCACCCACAAGGCTGAGCCATACACAAGCTCTGCCGAGGAAGCAGCCAAATCCTTAGGCACGGAACGGATACCCAGGAGGACCCAAGGCAGCTGGTCCACCCAGTCCGGACCCGTAAGCCGGGCCTTCAGTACCGACTTAAGGTGCCGATGGAACCTTTCGACCAGCCCGTTAGCCTCCGAGTGAAAGGCGGTCGTCTGGTGTAACCAGGCACCGTTGAGCTGTGCCAGGGCCGACCACAAGGAAGAGGTGAACTGGGCCCCCCGGTCCGTGGTGATATCAGAGGGCACCCCGAACCGGGCGATCCAGTGGTGCGACATAGCCCAGGCACAAGCCTCAGCAGATATATCCGAATGTGGAATCACCTCCGGCCACCTCGTGCAACGGTCCACGATGGTGAGCAGGTGCCTGGTGCCTCGGGAATGTGGTAAGGGACCAACGAGATCCACATGCACTTGCAGGAACCTGCCCTCGGCGACAGCGAAATCCTGCACCGGAGGCTGCACATGTCGCTGGACCTTGGAGGACTGGTACAGGATGCAGGCACGGGCCCAGGCAGCTACCCGCTTATGGAGTCCGTGCCAGATGGACTTGGCTGCCAACAGGGTGGACGTCGCACATCGCACGTATGGACGGGTGGGCTAAATCATGGACCGCGTCGAAAACCCGCTGTCTCCAACTGACGGGAATGTCTGGGCGGGCGCGTGCGTCCGCTGGAGATATCACAAAGGACCTTGATACTGGCTGCTCCGCAAGGCACTTCAGCTAGCCGGAAGCCAGAGCTGGTGGTGCGATAGTTTGCCATACTGGCATCAGCCAGCTGCGCTGCTGCCAGCTTGCTGCAGTCGACGCCCTGGTCGAGAGCTGAAACAGAGGGAATGGCGGGGTGAGACAAGGCATCGGCCATGACGTTAAGCTTCCCAGCTATGTGGCGGATATCTGTCGTGAATTCCGAGATGTAGGCAAGGTGCCTCTGCTGCCTGGTGGACCACAGCTCCACCCCCCAGGTGCTTTCGGGACCATATGTAGCGGGGAGGCCCATGGGCTGTCAGACCGATAGACAATGCCCATGTCCTCCATCAGTTGGAACTCATCCCGGGCGATGTCTGGTGGGAGGCGGCGCGCCCGAGCATGCACTGGGGGGCCCTCGGTGGGGATGCGGTGCACGACCCCATGTTGGGGAGCCGCCCCACTGAAACGGGGCGTAAGGAGCTCGGGGTAATCGGCGATCAAGGCGGCGAATGGGCCCTTGACATCGATGATGGCATCAAGCTGCGGGACAGGCGGGGGCGGGCCGCACGGTGCAGCGGGGCCGATGTCCGACAGAGGAACCAAGCGACCGCCCCGCAAGTCGACAACGAGGGAGAACGCGTGCAGGAAATCGGCTCCCAAGAGCGGCTGCCCATACCAACTGAGATGCCTCATATACATTAGTCCCTCTGCCCCCCTTTTGGCCCATATCTCTCTGAACCTTTCCTATCCAAATATCCTTTACATTTTGTTCACATTAGCACAGAGGATAAACACAGATGCTTATGTTACCTTCAATCCCGTCACTACTTGGTCGAGTAAGTCAGGTTCGAATAGCTGTTTTATGTATTGATGTTTGTTTCAGAGCCCAACTTATTAACTGCCAAGCCCCTGAGGACAGTTATTTCGTGGCACCTACAGGAAATCTATAGATTAGAGCTCCAGTTTTAACCTCTGATTACACACTGGAGGGCAACAGGTCGAGAATAACTCTTCACGAACAGCTATCAGATTATATGTCAGAGGGGAAGAGGGATTCTATCACAGACCCTGCTATGTTTTACAATGCTGGCCAGCGGCTACAAATACATTGTGCTTGCACCGCACTTTAAAATCGTGGCAAATCCCAGAGGTTTGCTGACATCAGCAGGGTTTCTAGGAGGAGAGTGGAGTGGCCTTGTGAAGCAAGGGCAGCACAGTGGCTCAGCGGAAGAGTTGCTGCCTTACAGCGCCAGAGACCCGGGATCGATCCCCACTGCGGGTGCTTGTCTCTCCGGAGTTTGTATGTATCTCCCCGTGACCTGCGTGGGTTTTCCTCGGGTGCTCCGGTTTCCTCCCACACTCCAAAGACGTAGAGGATTGTAGGTTAATTGACTTGATAAAATTGTCCCTAGTATGTATAGGATAATCTTCATGTGCAGAGATCGCTGGTCAGTGCAGACTCGGTGGGCTGAAAAACCCGTTTCCGTGCTTTATCTCTAAAATAAACTAGAAATGAGGAGAAAAATAACTATTATCTAAATGGTGGCCGACTAGGAAAAGGGGAGATGCAGCGAGACCTGGGTGTCATGGTACACCAGTCATTGAAAGTGGGCATGCAGGTGCAGCAGGCAGTGAAGAAAGCGAATGGTATGTTAGCTTTCATAGCAAAAGGATTTGAGTATAGGAGCAGGGAGGTTCTACTGCAGTTGTACAGGGTCTTGGTGAGACCACACCTGGAGTATTGCGTACAGTTTTGGTCTCCAAATCTGAGGAAGGACATTATTGCCATAGAGGGAGTGCAGAGAAGGTTCACCAGACTGATTCCTGGGATGTCAGGACTGTCTTATGAAGAAAGACTGGATAGACTTGGTTTATACTCTCTAGAATTTAGGAGATTGAGAGGGGATCTTATAGAAACTTACAAAATTCTTAAGGGGTTGGACAGGCTAGATGCAGGAAGATTGCTCCCGATGTTGGGGAAGTCCAGGACAAGGGGTCACAGCTTAAGGATAAGGGGGAAATCCTTTAAAACCGAGATGAGAAGAACTTTTTTCACACAGAGAGTGGTGAATCTCTGGAACTCCCTGCCACAGAGGGTAGTCGAGGCCAGTTCATTGGCTATATTTAAGAGGGAGTTAGATGTGGCCCTTGTGGCTAAGGGGATCAGAGGGTATGGAGAGAAGGCAGGTACGGGATACTGAGTTGGATGATCAGCCATGATCATATTGAATGGCGGTGCAGGCTCGAAGGGCCGAATGGCCTACTCCTGCACCTAATTTCTATGTTTCTATGTTTCTAACCAGTAGCAAATATTGACCAACACAGAAGCAAATAGTGCGGGGAATTGTTGCTTGCTAGATAAGTCCGACAGAGTTTTGGATGGGCTTAAATTGGTGGTTTAGGTTTAAAGTTTATGATTGCCACGGTACAGAGGTACAGTGGAAAACATTGCGTTGTGTGTTTTACGGTTGTGTGTAAAGTAGGAATCTATGAACTACTGTCAGCAGTATAAGCATGGATTATCTTTCCTCAGAGTTTTAACTTTAGAGATACAGCGCGGAATCAGGCCCTTCGGCCCATCGAGTCCGCGCCGACTAGCGATCACCCTGCATCCTAACACTATCCTACACACTAGTGACAATTTACAATTGTTGACCAGTGATCACCCGTACACTAGTTCTATCCTACACACAAGGGACAACTTACAGAAGCCAATTAAACTATAAACCTTTGTATGTCTTTGGTGTGTGGGAGAAAACCGGAGCACCTGGAGAAAACCCACGCAGTCACGGGGAGAATGTACAAACTCCAAACAGACAGCAGCTGTAGTCAGGATCGAACCTGGTGCTGTGAGGCAGAAACTCTACCGCTGCACCACCGTGCTGCCCCTTAGACATCATATATCGGTAGTTTACATGCACAATTCAGAAGTTCTGTATTAAGGACCTGATGTATCGGAATGTCCTTGCATTGTATTCTATAATTTTATTGTTAATCTAAACAGAAATTACAGAACTATACAGAACTATATACAATGAGATCTGGGGGTTCTTGTTCATCAGTCACTGAAAGTAAGCATGCAGGTACGGCCGGCAATGAAGAAAGCTAATGGCATGTTGGCCTTCATACAACCGGTTGTTATCTCCGGTTTGCTTCCAGTTCCTCGTGCTGGCGAGAGCAGGAACAGGGAGATACGGGACCTGAACGTGTGGCTGAGGAACTGGTGCACGGGGCAGGGATTTAGATTCTTAGATCACTGGGATCTGTTTTGGGGTAAGGGGGAACTGTACAAAAGGGACGGATTGCATCTTAACAGGTGTGGGACCAGCATTCTGGCAGGCAGGTTTGCCACTGCTACACGGGTGGTTTTAAACTGAATAAGGGGGATGGGGTGTCGAATGGGATAGTGGAGGATGGAGTTAAAGGGAAAGGGTTTCTTAAATGTGTGAGCGTAGAGACAGAGGGGTGTAAAATTAGGGTAGTAGCAATAGGTAGCAAGGTGAAAAGTAAAAGTGGCAGGCCGGCAAATCCAGGGCAAAAATCAAAAAGGGCCACTTTTCAGCATAATAGTATAAGGGGTAAGAGTGTTGCAAAAACAAGCTTGAAGGCTTTGTGTCTCAATGCAAGGAACATTCGTAATAAGGTGGATGAGTTCAATGTGCAGATAGCTATTAATGACTATGATATAGTTGGGATCATGGAGACATGGCTCCAGGGTGACCAAGGCTGGGAGCTGAACATCCAGGGATATTCAATATTCAGGAGGGATAGACAGAAAGGGAAAGGAGGTGGTGTAGAGTTGCTGGTTAGAGAGCAGATTAATGCAATAGAAAGGAAGGACATTAGCTTGGAGGATGTGGAATCGATATGGGTAGAGCTGCGAAACACTAAGGGGCAGAAAACGCTAGTGGGAGTTGTGTACAGGCCACCTAACAGTAGTAGTGGAGTTGGGGATGGCATCAAACAGGAAATTAGAAATGCGTGCAACAAAGGTAAAACAGTTATAATGGGTGACTTCAATCTACATATAGATTGGGTGAATCAAATTGGCAAAGGTGCTGAGGAAGAGGATTTCTTGGAATGTATGCGGGATAGTTTTCTAAACCAACATGTAGAGGAACCAATGAGAGAGCAGGCTATTCTAGACTGGGTATTGAGTAACGAGGAAGGGTTAATTAGCAGTCTTGTTGTGCGTGGCCCCTTGGGCAAGAGTGACCATAATATGGTTGAGTTCTTCATTAGGATGGAGAGTGACATCGTTAATTCAGAAACAAGGGTTCTGAACTTAAAGAAAGGTAACTTTGAGGGTATGAGACGTGAATTGGCCAAGATAGACTGGCGATTGATTCTTAATGGGTTGACGGTGGATATGCAATGGAAGGCATTTAAAGACTGCATGGATGAACTACAACAATTGTTCATCCAAGTTTGGCAAAAAAATAAATCAGGGCAGGTAGTGCATCCGTGGATAACAAGGGAAATCAGGGATAGTATCAAAACAAAAGATGAAGCGTACAAATTAGCCAGAAAAAGCAGCCTACCAGAGGACTGGGAGAAATTCAGAGACCAGCAGAGGAGGACAAAGGGCTTAATTAGGAAAGGGAAAATAGATTATGAAAGAAAACTGGCAGGGAACATAAAAACTGACTGCAAAAGCTTTTATAGATATGTGAAGAGAAAGAGATTAGTTAAAACAAATGTAGGTCCCTTGCAGTCAGAAAGGGGAGAATTGATCATGGGGAACAAGGACATGGCAGACCAATTGAATAACTACTTTGGTTCTGTCTTCACTAAGGAAGACATAAATAATCTGCAGGAAATAGCAGGGGACCGGGGGTCAAATGAGATGGAGGAACTGAGTGAAATCCAGGTTAGCCGGGAAGTGGTGTTAGGTAAATTGAATGGATTAAAGGCCGATAAATCCCCAGGGCCAGATAGGCTGCATCCCAGAGTACTTAAGGAAGTAGCCCCAGAAATAGTGGATGCATTAGTGATAATTTTTCAAAACTCTTTAGATTCTGGAGTAGTTCCTGAGGATTGGAGGGTAGCTAATGTAACACCACTTTTTAAAAAGGGAGGGAGAGAGAAAACGGGGAATTACAGACCAGTTAGTCTAACGTCGGTAGTGGGGAAACTGCTAGAATCAGTTATTAAAGATGGGATAGCAGCACATTTGGAAAGTGGTGAAATCATTGGACAAAGTCAGCATGGATTTATAAAGGGTAATTCATGTCTGACGAATCTTATAGAATTTTTCGAGGATGTAACTAGTAGAGTGGATAAGGGAGAACCAGTGGATGTGTTATATCTGGACTTTCAGAAGGCTTTCGACAAGGTCCCACATAAGAGATTAGTATACAAACTTAAAGCACACGGCATTGGGGGTTCAGTATTGATGTGGATAGAGAACTGGCTGGCAGACAAGAAGCAAAGAGTAGGAGTAAACGAGTCCTTTTCACAATGGCAGGCAGTGACTAGTGGGGTACCGCAAGGCTCAGTTCTGGGACCCCAGCTATTTACGATATATATTAATGATTTGGACGAGGGAATTGAATGCAACATCTCCAAGTTTGCGGATGACACGAAGCTAGAGGGCAGTGTTAGCTGTGAGGTGGATGCTAGGAGGCTGCAAGATGACTTGGATAGGCTGGGTGACTGGGCAAATGCATGGCAGATGCAGTATAATGTGGATAAATGTGAGGTTATCCACTTTGGTGGCAAAAACAGGAAAGTAGATTATTACCTGAATGGTGGTCGATTAGGAAAGGTGGAGATGCAACGAGACCTGGGTGTCATGGTACACCAGTCATTAAATGTAGGCATGCAGGTGCAGCAGGCAGTGAAGAAGGCGAATGGTATGTTAGCATTCATAGCAAAAGGATTTAAGTATAGGAGCAGGAAGGTTCTACTGCAGTTGTACAGGGTCTTGGTGAGACCACACCTGGAGTATTGCGTACAATTTTGGTCTCCTAATCTGAGGAAATACATTCTTGCCATAGAGGGAGCACAGAGAATGTTCACCAGACTGATTTCTGGGATGTCAGGACTTTCATATGAAGAAAGACTGGATAGACTCTGTTTGTACTCGCTAGAATTTAGAAGATTGAGGGGGATCTTATAGAAACTTACAAAATTCTTAAGGGGTTGGACAGGCTAGATGCAGGAAGATTGTTCCCGATGTTGGGGAAGTCCAGAACAAGGGGTCACAGTTTAAGGATAAGGGGGAAATCTTTTAGGACCGAGATGAGGAAAACCTTTTTCACACAGAGTGTGGTGAATCTCTGGAATTCTCTCCCGCAGAAGGTGGTTGAGGCCAGTTCATTGGCTATATTTAAGAGGGAGTTAGATGTGGCCCTTGTGGCTAAAGGGATCAGGGGGTATGGAGAGAAGGCAGGTACAGGATACTGAGTTGGATGATCAGCCATGATCGTATTGAATGGCGGTGCAGGCTTGAAGGGCCGAATGGCCTACTCCTGCACCTATTTTCTATGTTTCTATAACAAGAGGAGTTGAGTACAGGAGCAAAGAGGTCCTTCTGCAGTTGTACAGGGTCCTGGTGAGACCACATCTGGAGCATCGTGTGCAGTTTTGGTCACCAAATTTGAGGTAGGACATACTTGCTATTGAGGGAATGCAGTGTAGGTTCACGAGGTTAATTACCGAGATGGCGAGACATATAATTTGATAGAATGGAGAGGCTGGGCTTGTATACTCTGGAATTTAGAAGGATGAGAGGGAATCATATTGAAACATATAAGATTATTAAGGGTTTAGATGCAGCAAACATGTTCCCGATGTTGGGGGAAGTCCAGAACCTGGGGCCACAGTTTAAGAATAAGGGCTAAGCCATTTAGAACGGAGGTGAGGAAAAACGTTTTCATACAGAGGGTTGTGAGTCTGTGGAATTCTCTGCCTCAGAGGGCGGTGGCGGCCAATTCTCTGGATGCTTTCAAGAGAGAGTTAGATAGAGATCTTAAAGATAGTGGAGTCAGGGGATATGGGGAAAGGGCAGGAGCGGGGTACTATTGTGGATGATCAGCCATGATCACAGTGAATGACAGTGTTGGCTCGAATGGCCTACTCCTGCACCTATTGTCTATTGTCTATTGTACAACACATGAACTTCAGCCCACAGTGTCTGTGCCAAACATGTTACCAAGTTAAATAATCCCCCCTGGCTGAACATGATCCATATCCTCCATTCCCAGCATATCAACGTGCCTATCTTAAAACCTGTAAAACTCTACAAATGTATTTGCCACCAACACCACCTCTGGCAGTGTGTTCCAGACACCCACAACCCTCTGTGTAAAAATCTGCCCCGCACATCTCCTTTAAACCTTGCCTCGCTCACCTTAAACTTACACCCTCCAGTATTTGACACTTCTACCCTGGGAAAAAAGCTCATATTGTCTTCCCTATGTATGCCTCTAATAATTTTAAATACTTCTATCAGGTCTCCCTTAGGGCAGCACAGTGGCACAGTGTTAGAATTGCTGCTATACAGTGCCAGAGATCCAGGTTCAATTCTAACTATGGGTGCTGCCTGGAATTTCTACGTTCTACCTGTGACTGTGTGGATTTTCTCCATGTGCTCCAATTTCCTCCCACATTCCAAAGACGTGCAGGTTTGTCGGGTAACTGGCTTCTGTAAAGTGTCCCTAGTGTGTAGGATTGATCTAGTGTACGGAGATCGTTGGTCGGCGTGGGCTTGGTGGGCCGATGGGCCTGTTCCTGCGCTGTATCTCTAAGACTAAAACTAAAAAATTCCCCTCAACCACTGATGCTCCAGAGAAAACAATCCAGGATTGTCCAACCTCTCCTTATGACTATTACCATCTACTCCAGCAACACGTGTGTAAGAAATAACTACAAATGCTGGTTTAAAGCAAAGGTAGACACAAAATGCTGGAGTAACTCAGCGGGTCAGGCAGCATCTCTGGAGAGAAGGAATGGGCAACGTTTTGGGTCAAGCCCTTCTTCAGACTGATCCAGATCAGTCCTAAGAAGGGTCTCGACCCGAAACGTCGCCCATTCCTTCTCTCCAGAGATGCTACTCCTGCAACACTCTTGTTTAGCACACACAAGCGGGCGGTAGAGTTGCTACCTTACAGCGCTTGCAGTGCCGGAGACCCAGGTTCGATCCCGACTAAGGGTGCTGTCTGTACGGAGTCTGTATGTTCTCCCCATGACCGCGTGGGTTTCCTCCGAGATCTTTGATTTCCTTGCACAATCCAAAGACGTACAGGTTAATTGGCTTGGTGTAGGTGCACAATTGTCCTGAGTGTGTGTAAGATAGTTTTAGTGTGCGGGGATGGCTGGTCGGTGCGGACTCGGTGGACCGAAGGGCTTGTTTCCGCGCTGTATCTCTAAACTAAACTAAAAAGCTTCCAGATTACGTACATGATGCATGGTAATGGCCTTTTATTGTTATCTACGGTCCCATTTTGGATCTCCGTGTGAAATCAACCATACAATTGTCACCTATTACTTGGAATTGGGGCCCTGTCACCAACACCATTCTCCTTTAATTGGTTCAGTGTAGGTCTGCTGATAATGTTCCTGAGCTGGTGCTGAAAGAACTGAAGTGAACAAAAGCACGGAATGTTAGGGCAAGCAGAAATGTGAAATAACCGGTTTTATTTACAGTGTGATGTGTGGTGGTCTTACATAAATGGGGACAGATTCTCCCAAAAAACATTTCTTCTTGCAAATTCATAAATGGTTCATTCATTCACCAAGGCCAAACGCCCTGCACACGGAAGATGTGTATGGATTTTCAGTGAGATTTGAATGAGTTTGAGATGGAGCAATCCCACCCCATTGCTTTCTCCCCTTCAGCCCTTCTTTGCTCTGGATCAAATCATTATTCCCCCTTTCTTGCAATAAATGATGTTACAAGCCCGAGGCCACATGGATGATGGTATTGGGCAGCAGAACGTAGCTCTGACAGTTACATAGAGTCACACAGCATGGAAACAGGCCCTTTGGCCCAACATGCCCACGCCGACCAACATGTCCAATCCACACTAGTCACACCTGACTGCGTTTGACATCTAACCCTCTAAACCTGTCCTATCCATGTACCTGTCCAAATGTCTCTTAAATGTAACAATAGTACCTGCCTCAACTACCTCCTCTGGCAGCTCGTTCAATACCACCCTTTGTACTAAAAAAATTACCCCTTTGTTTCCTACTCAATCATTCCTAACCTCACCTTAAACCTATGTCCTCTTGTTCTCGATTCCTGATCTCTGTGCAAAAGACTCTTGTGCATTTACCTGATCTATTCCTCGCATGATCTTGTACAACTCTATAAGTTCATCTCAGCCTCCTGTGCTCCAAGAAATAATGTCCTAGCCTATTCAACCTCTCCCTATACAGTAGCTCATGGCCTCGAGTCTTAGCAACATCCTGGTAAATTTTCTCTCTACCCTTTCCAGCTTGACAACATCTTTCCTACAACATGATGACCAAAACTAAACACAATACGCTAATTGTGGCCTCACCAATGTCTTATATAACTGCAACATTACTTCCCAAATTGTATGGTCAATAGCTCAGTCTGACGAAGGGTCTAGACCCAAAACATCACCCATTCCTTCTATCCAGAGATGCTGCTTGTCAATAGACAATAAACAAAAGACAATCGGTGCATGAGTAGGCCATTCGGTCCTTCGAGCCAGCACCGCCATTCATTGTGATTATGGCTGATCATCCACAATCAGTAACCCGTTCCTGCCTTCTCCCCATATCCCTTGACTGCTATCTTTAAAAGCCCTATCTTACTCTCTCTAGAGAGCATCCAGAGAATTGGCCTCCACTGCCTACTGAGGCAAAGAATTCCACAGATTCACAACTCTCTGGGTGAAAACGTTTTTCCTCATATCCGTTCTTAATGGCCTACCCTTTATTCTTAAACTGTGACCCCTGGTTCTAGACTCCTCCAACATCAGGAACATGTTTCCTGCCTCTAGCATGTCCAACCCCTTAATAATCTTATATGCTTCAATAAGATCCCCTCTCATCCTTCTAAATTCCAGTGTATACAAGCCCAGCCGCTCCATTCTTTCAACATATGACAGTCCCGCCATCCCATGAATTAACCTTGTGAACCTATGCTGCACTCCCTCAATAGCAAGAATTTCCTTCCTAAGATTTGGAGACCAAAACTGCACACAATACTCCAGGTGTGGTCTCACGAGGGGTCTGTACAACTGCAGAAGGACCTCTTTGCTCGTATACTCAACTACTCTTGTTATGAAGGCACTCTGAGTTACTCCAGCATTTTGTGTTTACTGTACTCAATATTCTGAGCAATGAAGGACAATGTGCTGAAAGCCGCCTTGACCACCCTGTCCACCTGTGATGCCACTTTCAAGGAACGTGCATTCCTGGATCCCTCTACAACACTGTCCCGAGCCATGCCATTCACTGTGTAGGCGCTGCCCTTGATAGACTGCCTGGGCTGTAAAGGGGCTGTCCCACTTGGGAGACCTAATTGGCGAGTTTAGGAGAGTTTGAAAAAATGTCATGTGAAGACCTCCTTCAACCTCCTTTGACTATGTTGAAGACTAACTTCGACTAGCTATGACTAGCTACGTCTAACTTCGGGAAAATTGGACATCGAATAGTGGAGAGTGAAGATCTCCTTCGATCTCCTTCGCCCTCCCTTCGACTATGATGAAGACTATCTACGACTACCTTTGACTACCTTCGATTACCCTCGATTACCTACGACTAACATGCCGACCTACTACGACTAAACCGACGAGTAAAAAAAGTAGCGATTTTTTCCATGGCGACCTTTTTTTACTCACGGGCATTTTTCAACATGTTGGCAAATATGCCACGACCTAGCTGAGGCCTCGCGTACGCGGGGACTACTCTACGCGGGGACCTCCTACGACCTCGTGTCGACCATGCTGCGAGTATGAGTATAGGGCAAACTCGCCAGAACTAGCTGATTAGGTCGCCCAAGTAGGACAGCCCCTTAACACCCCACACTTCTCTGTACTAAATCACAGCGATTCCCAATGTAGCAAAGAGCTTTTCTTTCTTATTCCTGGCACATCTTGTGCCAGGGAATGGGTTGGGTTTCCATGTAGGAAGCAGGATGCTGCCTTTGGTCGAGGGAAAGGTTCTGAAATGAACAGAAACAATGAACTGCAACAACACAATTGTACTCACATTCCCTGTAATTTACCATACACTGGAAGAATGCATCCACACATATTGAGTACTGAGATGTCTTGTTACTTGTGCCTCACTGGTTGTTATTGTTTTATGATTCAGGCCCCATCTGAATGAGCTGAACACATGGCTTCAGGGTGATGCTGCCATGCAGAACAGAGTACGCATCATAGTGTGGGAAGGAACTGCAGATGTTGGTTTAAACCAAAGATAGACACAAAATGCTGGAGTAACTCAGCGTGTCAGACAGCATCTTGGGAGAAAAGAATAGGTGACATTTGGGGTCGAGCCTGAAGAAGGATCGCCACCTGAAAAGTCACCTATTCCTTTTCCCCAGAGGTGCTGTCAGACCCGCTGACTTACTCCAGCATTTTATGTGGCATAGTGTCCCTGGACGAGACTCTCAGCTGAGGATGGATGTAAAGATTGATTGATTGATTGAATGGATTGAAAGATACAGTGTGGAAAGACACCCTTCAGTCCACTGAGTCCATGATAATAATAATAATAATAATGGATGGGATTTATATAGCGCCTTTCTAATACTCAAGGCGCTTTACATTGCATTATTCATTCACTCCTCAGTCACACTCGGTGGTGGTAAGCTACTTCTGTAGCCACAGCTGCCCTGGGGCAGACTGACGGAAGCGTGGCTGCCAATCTGCGCCTACGGCCTCCGACCACCACCAATCACTCACACACATTCACACACAGGCAAAGGTGGGTGAAGTGTCTTGCCCAAGGACACAATGACAGTATGCACTCCAAGCGGGATTCGAACCGGCTACCTTCCGGTCGCCAGCCGAACACTTAGCCCATTGTGCTATCTGTCGTCCCCTAAATGATGACCATCGATCACTTGTTTGCACTAGTTGCAGTGGTGATACGGTGGCGCAGCGGTGGCGATGATGCCTCTCAGCGCTTTCAGCATCAGAGACCCGGGTTCGATCCCGACCACAGTTCTATCTGTCTGTCTTCACGTTCTCCCCATGACCACGTGGGTTAACTCTCCGAGATCTTCGGTTTCCTTCCACACTCCAAAACGTACAGGTTTGTAGGTTAATTGGCTTGGTGTAAATGTAAATTGTTCTTAGTGTGTGTTGGATAGTGTTAATATGTGGGCCAGTGCGGACTCAGTGGGCTGAAGGGCCTGTTTCCGCAATGTATCTCCAAACTAAACTAAACTAATTTCTTTGTAATCCCATTTGTACACCCATTCCCGGACTTATTAGGGGTTATTTTCAGAGGTCCAATTACCCTACCAGCCTGCATGTATTTTGGATGTGGGAGGAATCTGGTCTCAGGGTGAATGTGCAAGCTCGACACAAAGCACCCGAGGTAAGGATTGAACCCGGGTCTCTGGGCACTGTGAAGCATCAACTCAACTAGTTGTAGCACTGTGCTGCCTTGAAAGGCCTAGTGGGTCTATTTTAAGGGACCAGAGAGGAAGGCTTTCCTGATGTCCTGAGCAATATGTATTCCTGTCTGTAACATTGAGAAGCAGATTGCTATTGAGGAAACTTTCCTACTAAACACACTTGAAACATCATTGTCTGCAAAGTATACTCTGAAAATGTTTCAAAAAGCACCTTGTAAATGCAAATATTTTAACTAGCTTTTACAAAATGTACGGTGATTAATGCGATGGCAATTTACTTCTAGCTCCTCTCTTCAACTAGCTACCATCCTGTGAGAAGTTTGGAGATCTCTGAAAATACTGACCATGCATTTCCAATTAAAAGAGGCAAAGAGCTTTTTACTCAACATTTGTGGTCAGTCAATGGCTTGCATATTGTTTGTTTTTTCATTGAAACCTGCATACAACCCCAATTAGTTTGGCTTAGTATCACATGTACCGAAGTACAGTGACACCCCTTTCACGGTGGGAGAGGGGAGAAGAGGGAGTGGCCGGGGTTCGACTCGTCCTTGATTATATTGGTGGCCTTGCCGAGGCAGCGTGAGGTGTAAATGGAATAAATGGAAGGGCCCCTTCATTTCACAATGTTTGTGCCCAGCTTGATGCCAAGTTACTGCCTGTCCATGATCCATATCCCTCTATTCCCTGTACTTCCATGAGCCTATCTACAAGCTATTAAGCACCACTATCGTATCTGCCTCCACAACTTCACTTCTCCATCATCAACAATAAAAATAGAGGAGGTGGAGAGGCTGTTCAGAAGACAGAAAAGCCGGAAATCTCCAGGACCGGACAATGTTTCCCCCTCTACTCTCAAGCTCTGTGCTGAACAACTGGCACCGGTATATACAGACTTTTTCAACCAGCCCCTGCAAACCTGTACTGTTCCTGCCTGCTTCAAAGTCTCCACTATTTACATTCCTGTTTTTTGTATACATGCCCTCTTGAAATAAATGCGAGCATTGAGTTTGCTTTCGTTCCCATTCCTTCCATCCACGGATGCTGCCTGTCCCGCTGAGCAACCTTCTCAGCCAACCTGATATCCATGCCTCCAACATGCAGAAACCCAGTGCTGTCAAGCACGCATCATATGCTAGCCCACTAATTATTATAAACCTCCGCTGGACCCTCTCCAGAGCCAGCACATACTTCCTCAGATATGGTGCCAAATTTGCTCTCAATATTCCAAATGCGGCCTTACAAAGCCTCAACATTCCATCCCTGTTTTTGTATACAAGCCGTCTTGAAATAAATGCTAGCATTGAGTTTGCTTTCTTTACCACCGACTTGCAGATTAACTTTTTGGGAATCCGGCACCAGCACTCCCAGTTCACTTTGAACATCCAATTTCTGGATTCTCTCCCCAATTGTGATTTATTCCTATTATTCCTATTACCATTGGCTTTATTGCCTTTTATTGATTTAGTGCCTTTATTCCTATTACCAAAATGCATGACTCCACACTTTTCTGCACTATATTCCATCTGCCACTTCTCTGCCCACTCTCCCAACCTGTTCAAGTCCTTCTGCAGAATCCCTGCTATCTCTACACTACCTGCCCCTCCACCTATTTTTGTACCATCCGCAAACTTTCCCACAAAGCCTTCAATCACCTCGTCCAAATCATGAATATACAACGTGAAGAGTAGCGGCCCCAGCACCGAGCGCTGCGGAACTCCGCTAGTCACTGGCAGCCAACCAGAAAAAGCCCCCTTTATTGCCACTCTTTGTCTTCTGCCACCCAGCCAACCTGATATCCATGCCAATATCTACCCTTTGATACCGTAGGCTCTCATCTTCCTAAGCAGCCCTATGTGTGCCACCTTATCCAAAGCTTTCTGAAAGTCTAGGTATACAACATCTACTGACTCTCCTTTGTCTGTCCTGCTCTTTACTTCTTCAACAAATTCCAGCAAATTTATCAGGCAAGATCTCCCCTTCACAAAGTTATGCAGACTTTGGCCTATTTTATCATGAACTTCTAAGTACTCCGTAACCTCATCCTTTATAATGGACTCTAACATTTTACCAATCACCAAAGTCAAAATAACTGGCCCATGGTTCCCACTATTCTTCCTTGCTCCCTTTTTGTGCAGCGGGGTAATATTAGCAAATTTCCAATCATCTGGGACCACTCCTGACTCTTGTGATTCCTGAAATATCACTGTCAATGCCTCCACAATCTCAAAAGCCATCTTTTTCAGAACACTGGGGTACAGTCCGTCTGGTCCAGGCGACTTATCCACCTTCAGCCCTTTCAGCTTCCCAAGCACTTTCTCCCTGGTAATAGCCACTCCATTGACTCCCACACCCTGACTCTCTTGAATTTCAGGCACGTTGCTGGTGTCTTCCACTGTGAAGATTGATGCAAACAAGTTACTCAACTCCCCTGCCATTTCTTTATTCCCCATTATCACATCTCCTGCATCATTCTCCGGCGGTCCAACGTCCACTCTTGCCTCTTTCTTACTCTTTATAAAACTGAAGAAACTCTTGCTATCCTCTTTTATATTATTAGCTAGCTTACCTTCGTATTTCATCTTTTCTCACCCTATTGCCTTTTTAGTTATCTTCTGTTGTTCTTTAAAATCTTCCCATTCCATTGGTTTTTCACTAATCTTTGTTTTGTTATACTCCTCCTTTAGATTTATACTGTCCTTGACTTCCCTTGTCAGCCACGCTTGCCTTTTGCTCACCCTAGAATCTTTCTTCCTCTTTAAAATAAAAAAATCCTGCATCTTCTGGATTATTCCCAAAAAGTCCTGCCTTTGCTGTTCCACCATCATCCCTGCTAGGGTCCCTTTCCAGTCAACTATGGCCTGCTCCTCCCGCATGCCTCCATAGTCACCTTTGCCCAGTTGTAATACTGACACTTCCGATTTCACCTTCTCCCTCTTAAATTGCAGATTAAAATTTATCATGTTGTAGTCGCTACCTCCCAGTGGTTCCTTTACCTTGAGTTCCCTTCATAAAGAACCATGGATCATTGAACCATTAAACTAAATCTCTGGCACTGTGACAGGTCAGCTCTACCAGCTGTACCACTGTGCCAACAAGTTTTTACTTTCACTAAAAATCTATCAATTGCAGTCTTGGTCATTCCTGATGTGCCACAGTAACCGGAGATTTAGTTTAGTTTAGAGATACAGAGCAGAAACAGGCCCTTCGGCCCACTGAGTCTGCACCGACCAGCAACACTATCCTACACGATAGGGACTATTTCACATTCATGCACATTTATGTACTTCTAGCAATACAATTAACCTACAAAACTGTTCGTCTTTGGAGAGTGGGAGGAAACAGAAGATCTCTGAGAAAACCCACGCAGGTCATGGTGAGAACGTACAAACTCCGTACAGACAAGCACCCACAGTCAGGATCGAACCCGGGTGTCTGACGCTGTAAGGCAGCAACTCTACCACTGCGCCACCGTGCTGCTTTGGTTGAGTGCTACCAGCCTTTGTGTGATTCAGATCTCTCCCCAGAGGAAGTCAGAGGGAATCAGTCAAGGTTCCTTGAGGGCTGCGTCCTTGCATCTGAGTCAGACGATTTCAACATTAAATTGGTGCTGACACATCAAAGAAAAGGTGGTGAAGTGATTGGAGTGATTTAGTTGTGCTGGTCGAATTATTAAGATCAGAGCAGCAAAGAACAAATTAACTGAGCGAAAGGGATACTGAGAGAAGCTCTGTGGAACAACTCAAGAAGGTTTGTTCAAAAAGACTTGAATTTAAATATATGAAATCACAATAAGACCTGAAACAGAAATATAGGTGAAGAACAAATGCTGCTAGATTTCTATTTTCTTGGGTTCTGGTTTATTAATTTTTGATATGAAGCTATCGTATAAATACGTAGTATTCATTGTAATACTTTAGGTAAATTTGGAGCTAATATTCAGATATATCTGATTCCTCCAGCTATTGTTTAAATTATTTAAGTGATTTTTTAAGATAGACAAAAATGCTGGAGAAACTCAGCGGGTGAGGCAGCATCTATGGAGCGAAGGAATAGGCGACGTTTCAGGTCGAAACCCTTCTTCAGACTGATGTGGGGGTGGGGTGAGGGGGCGGGAAGATAAAAGGAAAAGGCGGAGACAGTGGGCTGTGGGAGAGCTGGGAAGGGGAGGGGAAGGAGGGAGAAAGCAAGGAATATCTGAAATTGGAGAAGTCAATGTTCATACCATTGGTGTGTAAACTGCCCAAGCAACATATGAGGTGCTGCTCCTCCAATTCGTGGTGGGCCTCACTTTGGCCATTGAGGAGGCCCAGGACAGAAAGCTCGGATTTGGAACAGGAGGGGGAGTTGAAGTGCTGAGCCACCGGGAGATCAGGTTGGTTAATGCGAACTGAGCGGAGGTGTTGGTCGAAGCGATCGCCAAGCCTACGCTTGGCCTCACCGATGTAGAGCAGCTGACATCTAGAGCAGCGGATGCAATAGATGAGGTTGGAGAAGGTGCAGGTGAACATTATCTTTAATATCTGTAACACGTAAAGGGGATTATTAATTATTTGTCTTTTTTTGATCGCGGAATTCATCTACATGCAAAGCAGTTTAGCCTGAACATTGCATTGCAGATAAGTCTGGAGTGCTAAATCATGGATGTTTTAAATTTAACATCTGATTATGTTCCTGCAGGGAAAAGCAGAGTTTCTAAAACGCAATTTGAAATGGCCTGAGGGTGGTTTGTATCAAAAGTATATGATACATTGGAACTGAGTCAATTCTTAGTTTAGTTTAAAGATACAGCGCAGAAACAGGCCCTTCAGCCCACCGAATCCATACCAGCGATTCCCACACATTAACAATATCCTATAGACACACTAGGGACAATTTACGTTTATACATTTACACCAAGCCAGTTCACCTACAAACCTGTACGTCTTTGGAATGTGGGAGGAAACCGAAGCTCTCGGATAAAACCCACACAGGTCACGGGGAGAACGTACAAACTCCGTACATGACAAGCACCAATAGTCAGCTTGAACCTGTTGTAAGGGAGTAGCTCTACCGCGCTGCCATCGTGGCTGCTCTAGGTGGTAGCTCAGCAAATTTCCCACATATGGATTGAATTGATACAGCATAGAAATAGGTCCTTCGGCCCAACCAGTGCAGGCCGACCATTGATCCCATTCAAACTCACTCTATGTTAACCCGCTTTACCATCCACTCCCAGCATGCTTAGGGTGGTTTACAGGAGCCAATTAACCTACAAACCTGCACGTCTTTGGGATGTGGGAGGAAACCGGAGCACCCGAAGGAAACCCACGCGGTTACAGGAAGAACAAACTGGGGCAAATTCCACACTGACAGCACACATGGACAAGATGGAAACTGTGAGGCCAGCTGCTCTACCAGCTGTGCCTCTGTGTCACCCACTTATTCTGGCACTTTATAGAAACATAGGAACATAGAAACATAGAAAATAGGTGCAGGAGTAGGCCATTTTGGCCCTTCAAGCCTGCACCGCCATTCAATATGATCATGGCTGATCATCCAACTCAGTATCCTGTACCTGCCTTCTCTCCATACCCCCTGATCCCTTTAAGCACAGGGCCACATCTAACCCTCTTAAATATAGCCAATGAACTGGCCTCAACTACCTTCTGTGGCAGAAAATTCCACTGAATTCACCACTCTCTGTGTGAAATATGTTTTTCTCATCTCGGTCCTAAAAGACTTCCCCTTTATCCTTAAATTGTGACCCCTTGTTCTGGACTTCCCCAACAGCGGGAACAATCTTCCTGCATCTAGCCTGTCCAACCCCTTAAGAATTTTGTAAGTTTCTATAAGATCCCCCCTCAATCTTCTAAATTCTAGTGAGTACAAGCCGAGTCTATCCAGTCTTTCTTCATATGAAAGTCCTGCCATCCCAGGACTTATAATGTAGTGTTAATAATACGATACGATAGAATATTTATCCCAAATTGATTTGCCATCATTCATAATAAAACAAAATACATGAAACGTGAGATTAAAGTGACGAGAGGAAAGGATTGGGGAAGAGTAAAGATTGGGGAAGGATGGGGGGGGGAGGGGGGAGTCAGTTTCAGCCTACCCCACGACAAAAGGGGGAGGAGTTGTACAGTTTGATAGCCACAGGGAAGAAGTATATCCAGTGGTGTTCTGTGCTGCATCTTGGTGGAACCACACTCACCGTGACAGCGTCATAAACACACTGGTCTTTGCCATGTTGTCGACACTGACCTCAAGGCAGAGGAGATAGGTCCAAACTTCACTCAAAGGGACATCCATGTCTGGCCGATGGGAAACATGCCAGCAGGAAGTCCTTGCACATTGGGAAGCCAGGAAGTCCATCAGACACAATATGCAGGAAGAATCTGCAGATGTGTTAAAGAAGGAACTGCAGATGCTGGAAAATCGAAGGTAGACAAAAGTGCTGGAGAAACTCAGTGGGTGCAGCAGCATCCATGGAGCGAAGGAAATAGGCAACGTTTCGAGCCGAAACGTCCTTCGCTCCATAGATGCTGCTGCACCCGCTGAGTTTCTCCAGCACTTTTGTCTACCTAAGAAACTGCAGATGCCGGTTTAATCTGAAGATAGACACAAAAAGCTGGAGTCTCAGCGGGTCAGACAGCATCTCTGGAGAAAGATCAGACAGACGTTTTGGCAGTCTGAAGAAGGGTCTAGACCCGAAACGTCACCTATTCCTTCTCTCCAGAGATGCTGTCTGTCTGATGCTGAGTTACTCCGGCTTTTTGTATCTATCTTCGGTCCACCAGACACCCCTGCCAGGAGCCCCCGCAACACCCCCGCAACACGCAACAATGCTGAGGTGAATCCCATAATCTACCACCACTGTTTACAACCTCAGTTTGAATATTTTCACCAAATCCGTATTACACATGGTCTGAGTTTTTTAGTTTAGTTTTTAGAGATACAGCGCGGAAACAGGCCCTTCGGCCCACCGAGTCCTCGAAAATATTCCACCAGTCAGCCAGCATTTGCGGAGCAAGAAATAGAGGTCAATCTAGTTCCTACTCCACATCTTGCTAACCCCTTTTTGAATGATAGATATAAGAGTCTTGTCAATGAGTTCGTTAAGTTTAGTTTAGTTCAGAGATACAGCGCAGAATCAAGCCCTACGGCCCACCGCGTCCACACCGACCAGCGATCCCCGCACATTAACACTATCCTACACACACTGGGGATAACTTTACATTTACACCAAGCCAATCAACCTGCAAACCTGTACTTCTTCGGAGTGTGGAAGCAAACCAAAGATCTCAGAGAAAACCCGCGCAGTCATAGGGAGTACGTACAAACTCCGTACAGACAGCACCTGTAGTCGGGATCGAACCCGGGTCTCCGGAGCTGCAAACTTTGTAAGGCAGCAACTCAACCGCTGCACCACCGTGCCGCCCCAACTAAGGTGCTCCTCAAAGTGACACACTTACTATTGTCAAAGGTTCTGGTTTATTAATTTTTGATATGGAGCTTATTAAATGCATAGCGTTCAATGTAATACTTTTGATAATTTTAAATTTTTGGAGCTAATCTTATTCAGACTATACCTGATTCCACAAGCCACTCTTAGAACTTTTCAATTAAATCTTTAATATCTGTGACATTGTTAAACATTGCTAATTTGCTGTAGCAAGCCATTAAATTATCTCCAGACCTTCACTAGCTTCAGGGTCTCAGTCTGTTTCTTCTCCAGCATTAACCACTTTCTTCCTCTGGCTAAATTGTGCATTGTGCGGTATTCAGCATAGCGTTCATCTAGAACCAGGTGACACAGCCTCAGAGTAAAAGGATGAGAATATAACAATGCTACAGGCAATCCCATGATCTTCTGCTTTGTTTATAACCTCAGTTTGAGGATTCTCACCAGATCTGTGTTTTATATGGTCTGAGTTCTTTAAGCGAGGTGCTCCTCAGTGATGATGTAGCAGGATATTAAATTATCGTCAGATCTTCTCCAGCTTCAGGTACTCTGCTGTTTCTTCTCCAGCATTAACCACTGTCCTCCTTTGGCTAAATTGTTCATTGTGCAGTATTCAGCATATTTTTCAGCTGCTTGTTGACCACTGTGGGCAATAAAATCCCAGCTTGGGAAGGCCAGAAGCATTTCCCACCGTCACTTATGGTCCTCCCACGGCTCCCATTATATCGGGCTTCAGATGCCTTGACTGAACAATTCTGTGGTGTTAGGATCCTGGGATATTGCAGTTGCAAGTGCAGGCAAACTGGGTTGGAAGGAACTGCAGGTGCTGCTTTCCACCGAAGATAGACACAAAAAGCTGGAGCAGTTCAGCGGGTCAGGAGAGAAGGAATATGTGACGGTTCGGGTCGAGACCCTTCTTCAGACAGAGTTTGCAAGTGCAGTCTGTAGCTATGTGAGGAAGTGGAATATTGGTCTTTATTGCAAAGGGGTTGGAATATAGAAATACGTTAGTTTTGTTACAATTTTATAGAGTGTTTTTGAGGCCACTGCTGCAGTAGTGAGTGAGTTTTGATCCATTACCTGAGAGGTGCTGGAGCCAGTCCAAAGGAGATTTTTGAGATAAGGTAGTTTGTTCTTCTTATTTTGCGAGGGTTGGAGCACAATATCAGAGAGGTCCTACTGAGATTGCACAGGTCTTTGTTCAGACACTGTTGCTACTGGTAGAGCTAGTGCCCCGTGATTAATCCTGACCTCCAGCGTTCAGTATGTGGATTGGACATGGAGAGGATGTTTCCACCAGTGGAGTCTAGAACCAGAGGACACGGCCTTAGAATAAATGGATGTACCTTTAGAATGTGCTCATGCGAAGGGAAATCCCATGATCTTCCACTTTGTTCATACCCTCAGTTTGAAGATTCTCACCAGATCTGTGTTTTACATGGTCTGAGTTCTTTAAGTGAGATGCTCCTCAGTGTGTCCGGTGTAACAGGATGTTAAATTATCTCCAGATCTTCTCCAGCTTCTGGGTCTCCGCCTGATTTTTCTCAAGCATTAACCACTGTTCTCCTTTGGCTAAATTGTGCAATGGAGAGTCTAAGACCAGAGGGCACAGCTTCAGAATGAAAGGACTCGCCTTTGGAATGGAGATGAGGAGGAATTCCTTTAGCCAGAGGGTGGTGAATCTATGGAATTCATTGCCACAGACGTCTGTGGAGGCCACACATTGGGTATTTTTAAGGCGGAGATTGATATGTTCTTGATTATCACGGGTGTCAGGGGTTATGGGGAGAAGGCAAGAAAATGGGGATAAGAGTGAAAAATAGATCATCCATGATTGAATGGCGGGGTAGACTCATAGTCATAGAGTGATACAGTGTGGAAACAGGCCCTTTGGCCCAACTCACCCACACCGGCCAACAATGTCCCAGCTATCCTGCCCACTTGCCTGCACATGGTCAATAACCCTCCAAACCTGTCCTATCCAAGTACATATCCAACTGTTTCTTAAACAATGGGATAGTCCCAGCTTCAACGACCTCCTCTGGCAGCTTGTTCCATACACCCCCCACCCTCTGTATGAAAAAGTTACCCCTCGGATTCCTATTAAATCTTTACCCCCTCACCTTGAACCTATGTCCTCTGGTCCTCGATGCCCCTTCCCTGGATAAAAGATTGTGCATCTACCCGATCTATTCCTCTCACGATTTTATAAACCTCTATAAGATCTCCCCTCATCCTCCTACGCTCCATACACCCAGCCAACTCAACTTCTCCCTATAGCTCACACCCTCTAGTCCTGGCAACATCCTTGTAAATCTTTTCTGAACCCTATCAAGCTTGACGATATCTTTCCTATAACATGGTGCCTAGAACTGAACACAATATTCTAAATGCAGTCTGACTAACGTCTTATACAACTGCAACATGACCTCCCAACTTCTATACTCAATACTCTGACTGATGAAGGCCAAAATGCCAAAAGCCTTTTTTTTTTTTTTTTTTTTAATATTTTATTTTATTAGAAGTAAGTACAGTCATATGGCATCAAAGTGCCTAATATATATTTTCATAATACATTTTATGTACAACTTCTTTTTTTTTTTTTTGTTACACTGAAAAAAGATTAGAATAAGAAAAAGAAGTTAGATAGTAAAGGATAGAAAGATGTGAAATATATAGTGTGTGAAAAAAGAAAACAAGTAAATGAAGAAAGTTGAGAGATAGAATAGAGAAAAGAAAAGAAAAGAAAAAAAGAAAAGGAGATCATTATTTATAGTCTTGACCAACCCTCGTCCAGTCCTGAAACAGTTATTTTTTACAATTGTGTTGCACCATATGATTCCAAAAAAACGACGAATGGAGACCAACTCGTTATGAATTGGTCTGATTTATCCATTAGGAGGAATCGCATTTCCTCAAGATGAGCGGTGTCCAACATACTTGCAATCCACATTTTAAGCGTTGGTATTGATGTACCCTTCCAAAATTTAAGAATTAATTTTTTTGCTATTATTAAACCATAGTTAAGGAATAGATTTTGAGATGTGTTCAATTTATTCCCATCTTCCATTACGCCAAATATAATCATTTCAGTATTAGGTTCCATTCTTGTCTTGAATAATTTTGTAAATATTTCAAAAATATCATTCCAAAATCTATAAAGTTTTATGCAGGAAACTAAGGAGTGTGTTATAGTTGCCTTTTGGGCTATACATTTATCACAAGTGGCGGATATATTTGGATAAAATTTGTTCAATCTTGTTTTTGAATAATATAACCTATGTACAATTTTAAATTGAATTAGATTATGTCTTACATTAATTGAACATTTGTGAATATATATCAGGTATTTTTCCCATTTAACCTTCGTAATTTTTATCATTAGTTCCCGTTCCCACTCTTCTCTAAGTACCTCTGTCGATGGTAGGTCTATATTTAGAATACTATTATATAAATATGATATTAATTTTTGTGAGTCAGCTTCAATATTCATTGCTTCTTCCAATAAGTCAGGAGTTACTTTTTGATATCCTTGTATATATTTTTTCACGAAATCGCAAATCTGAAGATATTTAAAATATTGGTTGTTTTTCAATTTAAATTTTAATTGCAGTTGTTGGAATGATAGTAAGTTTCCCATTTCATACATATCCCCGATCCTTCTAATTCCGAGACTTTCCCATTGGTTATATGTCTTATCAATAAGAAATGGTTTAAATAAAGGGTTATTCGCTATTGGCATTAACAGTGATAGATTTCTTAATTTTAAAGATAATTTTATTTGTTTCCAAATTCTTATTGTACCATATATAATTGGGTTCTTCTTATATATTGTGTTATTCAGTTTTTTGGGGGAGAAGAGGATCGTTCCTATATTACAAGGATGGCAATCCTCCTTCTCCATTTTTATCCATTCTGTCTGTTGGGTAGAACTATCCAACCAATAAATCATATTCTTAATATGCACTGCCCAGTAATAATACATAAAATTCGGAAGTGAAAGTCCCCCGACCTCTTTTGGTTTACATAAGTGTTTTTTTGTGATTCTATGTGATCTATAGTCCCAAATATAATTAGTAATATTATAGTCTAATTTTTTTTTTAAATATTTTGGTATATATAACGGTATAGATTGAAATAGGTATAGTAATTGTGGTAGGAAGATCATTTTTATTGCATTTATTCTACCTAATAATGATAAGGGAAGTGTTTTCCAAAATTTAATCAACGTATTAAGTTTATTTAATAAAGGCATGAAATTAGCATTGAATAATGCTTTATATTTTCTAGTAATCTGAATACCCAAATATTTAAATTTTTCTGTTGCGATTTTAAAGGGGAACTTCAGTAAGTGTGTAGGTTCTTGAGGTTTTAATGTCATGATTTCACTTTTATTCCAGTTTATTCTATATCCAGAAAAAGACCCAAATTCCTCTATTAAGTTTAATAAATTTGGTATGCTCGTTTGTGACTTTGTAATATATAAAAGTATATCGTCTGCATATAATGAGATTTTATTCTTTGAGTCTCTGGTATTATAGCCCTGAATATTCGGATGAATTCTTATACTTTCAGCCAGGGGTTCTATCATAAGGGCAAATAGCAGGGGTGATAGTGCACATCCCTGCCTATTACCCCTTGATAGTTGAAATTTTTGAGATAACATGTTATTAGTTAAAATTCTTGCCATCGGTTTATCATATAATAATTTTACCCATGTTATAAAATTCTCTCCCATATTAAATTTTTGTAGTACTTTATATAAGTATTGCCACTCTACCTGATCAAATGCTTTCTCTGCATCCAAAGAAATAATTGATATATCTTCTTCCTCTACTTTATGCGAGTACATTATATTAAACAGGCATCTCAGATTATTAAATGAGTATCTTTTAGGTATAAACCCCGTTTGATCAGGGTTTATCAATTTACTAATATATTTGCTTAATCTTCTTGCTAAAATCTTTGCTAAAATTTTCTGATCTGTATTTAAAAGTGATATAGCTCTGTACGAGCCCGGATCTTCTAAATCTTTATCTTTTTTTGGAATAAGCGTAATAGTTGATTCTGTTAGTGTTTCAGGTAGTTTGTTTTCTTTAAAAGCATGGGAGTATAAATTAAATAAATAAGGGGTTGTTATCTCCTGAAATTTTTTATAAAATTCATTATTAAAACCATCTGGTCCCGGTGTCTTACCATTTTTCAGCGATTTTATTGTTTCACCTATTTCTTTGATTGTAATTTGAGCTCCTAATTCCTCTTGTTCCAAAAGGTCCAGTATTGGAAGATTACAATTATCTAGAAATTTTTTTATTTTACTAGCACTGTATTTCTAAACTAAAGTTTTATGCACTGAAGAGTAAAACGAGTATTCCCTTCCAACTGGATTCGCAGATCTCCATACATCTATTATATTAGTATTTTTTATATATGTATTTAGAAGTTCGCTAGTTTTAGATTTTAAATTACTCTTCTTTTGTTTTGCTGATTTATCTAGATATGAATCTAAAACACAGTTAGTCCCCCCCTATTATCACATTTTGGTAATTAAATTCTGATATTATGTCAATAATTTTATCAAAAAAGTGGGGGTTATCAAAATTCGGAGCATAAATATTTATCAAAGTTAGTGGGGTTGCATAAATTTCACCCGAAACTATAATATATCTTCCCTCTTTATCTGATATGGTATTCTTTAATTTAAAAGGAATACCTTCCCTAATAAGAATAGCTGTACCCCTAGATTTAGAAGTAAATGAGGAGTAGTATGTTTGGCCTATCCAATTCGCCTTTAATCTTATTTGTGTTTGTTGTTTCATGTGTGTCTCCTGCAAAAACATTATGTCGCTTTTCAACGATTTTAGTTGGGCAAAAATTTTACCCCTCTTAATTGGTTCGTTGGCACCCCTTATATTCCAACTACAAAATGTAATTCCTCCATTCTTTATTTGTCTATCGTCTTGCATTGTAAATCAAGGTAATATTCCTGAATCATATGGTGCAAACAAATACCTCAGAATTTTAGGACTTGGGTGGTCATCCCGGTTTATTAGAATTATATTGCATCTCCTTCTTGTAAAGTGCCTTAGAAAAAGAAAAAAAGAATGTGATACACAATTACTTTCCAAAAAATTAAACAGATAAAAATCTTGATTGTGCTTTAAAAAAAAAGGTGCTATTAAGGTATCTAAGGGAAGATACCTTAAGGACGAATAGCCATCAACGATGGCAAAAAATGTATAGACCTCCGTGATGTTGTTATACATTGAGCTCCTCCCCCTTGGTGAATCCTCATAAAAAGTTACATACCGTTTCATATTGTGTTTTTTCTTATATGAGTTTATCAAATCAGCGCTATTGACAGCCGAGAGAAAAAAGAGACATAAGGAATAAAAAAACAAAACAAATATAGAACAAACATATACACGATTATATAAGTATATATGTCCCTCTAATTTATCCAATCTTAATCTAATCTAAACTTTCCCATATATATCCACCCAGGATTCTTACATAATATCCAATTCTATAACCACCATACATCATACAAGCTGGTACCAAAGGGTTAACTACCGTACAAGCAGGTGCCAAGGGGTTAAACTTTGAGCTTTTCATCCAAGGTTGAATATAACCAAGCTCTCTGAATAACACATTCCAACGAGATAAGCTTTATAATTGTCTGGGTAGCTCGGCCATTTTAATCAGTTCAAAACTCTGTAAAAAGTTCAAATTTCTTCCTTGTCGGCAGCTTGCCCCGATGTTTTCTTAACGATATCCTCTGCATACTTTAAAGCTTTTCCGGGGTCTGCAAATGAGCGTTCAACGCCGTTATAAGATATCTTCATTTTTCCGGGAAAGTAAATTCCATATCTTACTCCCGGGACTTCCCTCAAAGTGTGTCTTGCCGGTGTAAACAATCTCATTTTCTGGACTTCCTCAGGAGGGTAATCGCGAAATATTCGCACATTATCCCCACGGTATGTCAGCTTCTTCCCATAAGTGATCTTTTTCAATATAAATTCCACTGAAGAGATGTCACGGAATTTCACAATTATCTGTCTTGAATAATTTGTTCCTCTTCCAACTCGTTTAGCGACGTCTGTTCTTGGTTCTTCCGACAATACCAAGACATCTTTGAGTAAGTCAGTAACGAAAGTACATGTTTGAGATTCATGTCCCTCTCGTCCTTCCTTTACTCCGAGAATCCTCAGGTTATATCTCCGAGTTCCTGATTCCAGGTCCAGACATTTATCAGTCATTCTTCCAAGTTTTTCCTCTTCAGTTTTCTGTGATTGTTTCAAATTCTTTATTTCCGAGACAATCTCTTTTAACTCATTCTCCATCTCTTCCATTATCTCATCCAGCTTTCCGATATCATCCTTTACACCTTTAAATTTCTTGTTGTAATCATTTTCAATTCTGACACACTCTGATTTTAATCTCTTATCAAATTCCTTATACTGCTTTTTGAGTTCTTTTAACTCACTGCAAGTATTATCAATTTTTTGAGAAATTCTCTCCATGCTAGTCTCCATACTCTGCTTATTACTTTCCATGGTAATCTCCATACTCTGCTTATTACTCTCCATCTTCTCCAGTGTCATGTTAATTGTAGCAGTTATATCTAAAAGCATTTGCTTCACCTCTTTCTCCTTCTTGTCTCCTTTTGTTGCCATTTCAAGCAGAGACCCTTGGCTGTAAGAATCTTCTTCTTCTGTCGTTTGCAGAGTATCCAAAACTTCCTCGAGCTGAAGGCTGATAGTATTTTTCTCCGGCGCCCTTGAACTATTATCTCTGCTCATTTAAACTCATTTAAACACCCGATTTCACCATTAATCTCCCCGATTTTCACGTCACCTTCTGATGATAACACCCTTACACAACACCAGGCGACTTCGGTGAGTTTTTAAAAAAAATCGGTGCTGACTTAAAACGGCTTTTACAATTTTTACGGGGGAGAAGCTCAATGCCGCGCCTTAATTCTCCATGACGCCGCCGGAAGTCCCAAAAGCCTTTTTGACCAGCATATTTACCTGCGTCTCGACCTTCAAGGAACCATGCACTTGTACTCCTAGATCCCTCTGCTGTACAACACTATCCAGAGGCCTACCATTTACTGTGTAGGTCCTGCCGTTGTTCAACATCCCAAAATGCAACACCTCACACTTCTCTGTGTTAAATTCCATCAACCATTCCTCTGCCCACCTGGCCAATCGATACAGATCCTGCTGCGATCGTTCACAACCATCTTCACTATCTGCAAAACCACGAACTTTTATATCATGTGTCGAATGGCCTAATTCTGCTCCTACACCCTACGGTCTTATGGTAGACTCTGGGGGAATTGTTGGAAATGTGGGAAGTACAGTTCACAGGGAAAAGTAATGGAGAATAGGATTGATCTGTGGACAACATAGTAGTCTTAAATGGCATTGTTCTATGCTGTAAGGTGGTGTGAAAAATATGTATCATATTTGGGGATAGATACAAAATGCTGGTGTGACTCTCCGCTGAGTTACTTCAGCATTTTGTGTCTATCTTTGGTGTAGACAAGGATCTGCAGTTCCTTCCTACATATTTGGAGCCCTGAATCTTGGGTCTACTTGTCTTGGAGTCGATGCAGCAGAGATTCATGGGGTTGATGAGTGGGGTTGTGTGAAGCAGAGAGATTGGTTTAGTTTGGAGACCCTTCGACCTAACAGGCCCAAGCTGACCATTGATCACCCGTTCAGAATAGTTCTACATTATCCCAATTTACAGATGCCAATTGACCTACAAACCCGCACCTTGGAATGTGGGAGGAAGCCGGAGCACTCAGAGGAAATCCACACAATCACAGGGAGAACTTGCAAACTCCACACAGAATAAAAAGGTTAACCCTTCAAGACTTTTGGCGCATTGGAACTCTCTCTCCACCCCTCCCCCATTCTAGTATTCTGATTAGTTTCACTGTCCTGATTACATTGATCTGATTGTATGCCTTGTTGTCACCTTCCCGTCAGCGAACAATGAACCATTCTATTTTTCTTGATCATCCTTCCCTTTGATCTGTGTTTTTACATCTTACCTTTCCATATCTCTATGTCTCCCTCTCCCTTGACTCTCAGTTTGAAATAGGACCTTGACCCGAAACATCGGCCATTCCTTCTCTCCAGAGATGTTGCCTGTCCTGGTGAGTTCCTCCAGCAATTTGTGTCTATCTTAGATACTGATAGCATTCTTTTTGGAGGAGAGTTAAGAACATAGCAGCAGCGTCAGGGTAGATAACCAGGTTTGAAGTGAAGATAGGCTTTATTGAACAGCAAGCTGTGTCAAGTTTAGAGTCATAGAGTCATAGAGTGATAAAGTTGGTAAACCTGCACTCAATGGCCAACATGCCCCAGCTACACTAGTTCCACCTGCGCATGCTTCGTCCATATCCCTCCAAATCTCTCCTATCCATGTGCCTGTCTAACTGTTTCTTAAATGTTGGGATAGTCCCTGCCTCAACTACCTCCTCTGGCAGCTCGCTCCACATGCCCAGCACCCTTTGTGTGAAAAAGTTACCCCTCGGATTCCTATTAAAACACCTTCAGAGGACCACGTCTGTTCAATTGTTAAGGATGAGATTGATAGACATACAAACGGAATCATACGATAAGGGAGTTTGCACAATAAAACAGAATTGAAATGACCATTCAGCCATGGAGATGAATGGTGGAGCATGCTTGAGCGGTTTAAATGGCCTGTTCGTGTTACATGACTGTTGTGAATACTGCCCAGTCCATCACTGGCTCTGACCTCCCCACCATCGATGGGATTTATCGGAATCGCTGCCTCAAAAAGTCAGCCAGCATCATCAGAGACCCATATTCTCATTTCACACCTGCCATCGGGAAGAAGGTACAGGATCCTGAAAACTGTGACATCCAGGTTCAGGAACAGCTTCTTCCCTACAGCCATCAGGCTATTAAATTGAATAGAATTGAATACATTTTATTAGCCAGGTATGTATACATACAAGGAATTTGCCTTGGGGCTTTGCTCACAAGTAACAACACAATATACAGTAGACAATTAAAAATAAAACATTATAATTATAATTATAACTTCTTGGCCCTTGCAGTGTACAGTTTGTCGACGGGGGGAAGGTTGCTGCCAACAACCTTCTCGGCAGATCGAACGATGCGCTGCAGCCGCCGTGTGTCGTGCTTGGTGGCTGAGCCAAACCAGACCGTGATGGAGAAGGTGAGGACAGACTCTATGATGGCAGTATAAAACTGGACCATCATTGCCTGTGGCAGATCGTGTTTTCTCAGCTGCCGCAGGAAGTACATCCTTTCTGACTATGGAACAGGGGCGGATCCACTCTGAGACTAATGAAGCTTAAACTTCAGGGCCCCTAATCCCGGAGGAGCCCCAGAAATAACTTTAGTCCAGATATTCTTCCGATTTAAATCGGAATTCCGTTTTTTTTGTTTTCCTAGAAATTAATCTGATTTTTCACCTCGACTAAACTTCATCTCACATTTAAACCTCAACTCATGAAACCTCACCTCAACTAAACCACCCACCTCACACATAAGCCCCTCCTTGACTAATTGAGCTTTCTCTCCCACTCCCGCGGGAAGAGGCTCGGGCTCGACGTCAACGTCAACGCACGTGCTTGTATCCTTCCCCTCGGACCGGCTCTCTCGGGCAATGTGCCTGCGCCGCTCTCTGCGCTCGGCCCCGCCCCCCCTGGTTGGAGCCATTATGCTCACGTGAGGTGCCGCCATCGACTGGAGGGTCCTATAAATAGTGGGAGCGGGAGAGAGGCGTTGATTAGTCGAGGCGCAGATTAGGTGTGAGGTGGAGTTTAGTCGTGAGGTGCAGTTTAGTTCAGTTGAGGTTGGGTTAAGGTGTGAGGTGAGGTGTGAGGTTTATTTGAGGGGCGACATTTAGTGAGGTACAGTTTAGTCGAGGCGAGGTTTAGGTGTGAGGAGAAGTTTGGTAGTGAGGTATCGTCAAGGCGTGCCGTTTAGTCGAGGTGTAGGTGTGTAAGTGAGGGGAAGTGAGCGTAGGTGAGGTGAGGAGAAGTGGATGTCTGAGCTCAGGAAGGGAGTCCGAGGTGCTGCTGAAGGAGACGAGACCACTGCCTTCTGTGGCAGAGAATTCCACAAATTCACAACTCTGGGTGAAAAAGTATTTTCTCATCTCAGTGCTAGGCAACGAGACATTTCAGGTAACATTTTTTGTAAAGATTTTTTTAGCTGTATGAGGCCATTTATTGAAACATATAAGATTATTAAGGGTTCGGACACGCTAGAGGCAGGAAACATGTTCCCGATGTTGGGAGAGTCCAGAACCATGGACCACAATTTAAGAATAATAGGTAGACTATTTAGAACGGAGATGAGGAAAAACATTTTCACACAGAGAGTTGTGAATCTGTGGAATTCTCTGCCTCAGAAGGTAGTGGAGGGCAATTCTCTGGAGGCTTTCAAGAGAGAGATAGATAAAGATAGCAGAGTCAAGGGATATGGGGAGAAGGGATGAACGGGGTACTGATTGTGGATGATCAGCCATGATCACATTGAATACAGTGGATCCGCTCCTGTTCCATGATCACTGGTTCGAAGGGCCGAATGGCATACTCCTGCACCTATTGTCTATTGTCTATTTCATGAAACATATATCGTTTGGGGGTTATTTTACTGCTTAAGTGTTAGAAAAATTCTAAGCTTCTTTTATGTAAACTACCAGCAGAAAGCTTGAGAATCACTTTCAGTTTATTGAAAATGCAGGAGCTTCAGGGGACGTTGCCAGCTGAACCCCCACCGGGGGCACTGCCCCTGGACTCCACCGGGGTCTAGCCAGCCTCCTGGACACCCGGCCAATACTTCCTACTTTTTTTCTGGAGGTGAATATCATGCTTAGTCCACATTGCTTAAAAATGTTGGGTCTACTGTATGAGATCGTTTTTTTTTAAAGTAATAATAATAATATAGTGTAATTCAATACAAAATAATAGTTAAAATAAAAATTAAAAGGTTATTAAAGTATCATGTAGGTGAGCCGTATACGAAAGAAATTTCAAATTAAGGATGTTTCATTCTAAATATATTTAATATAAAATAATTATAAATAATTTAAAACACTATTAACATTTATGACACAAATTAAAATTTGTGGTAGCAGAAATTCTGGAGAAACTCAGCGGGTGAGGCAGCATCAATCGAACGAAGGAATAGGTGATGTTTCGGGTTGAGACACTTCTTCGGACTGATGTGGGGGTGGGGGTGGGGGGGGGGGGGTTGGGAAGAAGAAAGGAAGAGACGGAGACAGTGGGCTGTGTGTGAGCAGGGAAGCGGAGGGGAAGGGGGGAGAAAGCAAGGACTACCTGAAATTGGAGAAGTCAATGTTCATACCGCTGGGGTATAAACTACCCAAGTGAATATGAGGTGCTGCTCCTCCAATTTGCGGTGGGACTCACTCTGGTCATGGAGGAGGTGCAGGACAGAAAGGTCAGATTCGGAATGGGAAGGGGGAGTTGAAGTGCTGAGCCACCAAGACATCAGGTTGGCTAATGCGAACTGTGCGGAGGTGTTGGGCGAAGCGATCGCCAAGCCTGCACTTGGTCTCACCGATGTAGAGCAGCGGATGCAACAGATGAGGTTGGAGGAGGTACAGGTGAACCTCTGCCTCACCTGGAAAGACTTCTTAGGTCCTTGGATGGACTCAAGTGGGGAGGTAAAACGACAAGTGTAGCATTTCCTGCGGTTGCAATGGAAAGTACAAGAGGTTTGGGTGGGAAGGGACGAATTGACCAGGGAGTTACGGAGGGTGTCATCTCTGCAGAAAGCCGAAAGGGGAGGAGATGGGAAGATGTGGCCAGTGGTGGGATCCCGTTGGAGGAGGCGAAAATGTCAGTGGATTATCTATTGTATGTGACGGCTGGTAGGGTGGAAGGTGAGGACAAGGGGGGCTTGTTACGAGTGAGGGGATGGGGAGTGAGAGCGGATCTATGGGATATAGAAGAGACCTTGGTGTGTGCCTCATCTATAATCGAAGAGGGGAACCCACGTTCCCTAAATAATAAGGACATCTCCGATGCCCTGGTTTGGAAAACCTCCTCCTGGGTGCAGATGCGGTATAGACGGAGGAATTGGGAGCAGGGGATAGAGTCATCACAGGAAGCAAGGTGGTAAGAAGTGTTGTCCAGATAGCCATGGTAGTCAGTGGGTTTGTAGTAGATGTCGGTCGGTAGTCTGTCACCTGCGATGGAGATAGTGAGGTCTAGAAACCGTCGGGAGATGGCGGAACTGGTCCAGGTGAATTGGAGTGCCGGATAGAAGATAGTGGTGAAATGGATGAAGTCAATGAGTTTTGCATGGGTGCAGGAGGTAGCACCAATGCAGTCGTCAATGTAGCAGAGGTAGAGTTCGGGGATGAATCGCACTGCATATTGGAGGAGCAGCACCTCATATTTTGCGAGGGTAATTTATGATATGACCATTGACTTCTCCAATTTCAGGTAGTCCTTGCTTTCTCCCTCCTTCCCCTCCTCTTCCCAGCTCTCCCACAAGCCTATTGTCTCTGCCTCTTCCTTCCTTTTTCCCGCCCCCCTCTCCCCGACCGTAGTCTGAAGAAGGGTCTCGAAACGTCACCTATTCTTTCGCTCCATAGACGCTGCCTCAGTCGCTGAGTTTCTCCAGCATTTTTGTCTACCTTCAATTTTTCCAGCATCTGCAGTTCTTTCTTAAAATTTGTGGTGATCTGTCGTGGAACAACCCCATTGACGAAGATAACAGTGGTCACTCAGACCTCTTTGTGGTTGCGAAGAGGCCCCCTTAACAGTTCAAGCTTCAGAGCCCTACGAATGCAGGTCTGCCACTGCTGTGGAGTTGATGGTACACCCCCATTTAAGGTCCCTGGAAATGATAGTTCGAAGGAACTTAAATGACTCCACAGATGTGACTATGGTGTTGATGGTGAGTGGGGGGAGCTCTCCTAAAGTCTACAATCCAATTCCACTGTCTGAAGAGCATTGAGCTCCAGGTTAGTGCGATGGTACCAGGACGCCTGCTGTGTCACTTCCTGTCTGTAGCCAGATTCCTCCCCATCCTGGATCAGTCCAATCAGGGTTTGTGTCGTCCGCAGGGTTGTGTGGAGAAGCTTGACAGAGGAGTCAGTGGAGGTGCAGTCGTTAGTGTAGAGAGAGTAAAGGAGAGAGGAGAGTACGCAGCCTTGCGGTGCTCCTATGCTGAGGGTCTGTGGGTCCGAAATGTGCTTTCCCAGCCTCACATGCTGCTTCCTGTTTGTCAGGAAGTTGGTGATCCACTGACAGAAGGGTTCAGGCACAGTCAACTGGGAGAGTTTAGAGTGTAGTAGCTCTGGCACAATGGTGTTGAATGCAGAGCTAAAATTCTAGGTGCTGGAGGATGAAGTGCAGGCTTAGGTTGACAGCATCATCCACAGATCTATTGGCCCAGTATGCAAACTGCATGGGGTCCAGCATGTGATATTTTTCAGGTGGCTATTAATGACTATGATATAGTTGGGATCACGGAGACATGGCTCCAGGGTGACCAAGGCTGGGAGCTGAACATCCAGGGATATTCAATATTCAGGAAGGATAGAGAGAAAGGAAAAGGAGGTGGGGTAGCGTTGCTGATTAGAGAGGAGATTAGAGAGGAGATTAACGCAATGGAAAGGAAGGACATTAGTTTGGAGGATGTGGAATCGGTATGGGTAGAGCTGCGAAACACTAAGGGGCAGAAAACGCTGGTGGGTGTTGTGTACAGACCACCTAACAGTAGTAGTGAAGTTGGAGATGGTATCAAACAGGAAATTAGAAATGCGTGCGACAAAGGCAAAACAGTTATAATGGGTGACTTCAATCTACATATAGATTGGGTGAATCAAATTGGCAGGGGTGCTGAGGAAGAGGATTTCTTGGAATGTATGCGGGATAGTTATCTAAATCAACATGTAGAGGAACCAACGAGAGAGCAGGCTATTTTAGACTGGGTATTGAGTAATGAGGAAGGGTTAGTTAGCAGTCTTGTTGTACGTGCCCCCTTGGGCAAGAGTGACCATAATATGGTTGAGTTCTTCATTAGGATGGAGAGTGACATTGTTAATTCAGAAACAATGGTTCTGAACTTAAAGAAAGGTAACTTTGAGGGTATGAGACGTGAATTGGCCAAGATTGACTGGCAATTAATTCTAAAAGGGTTGACGGTGGATATGCAATGGAAGACATTTAAAGACTGCATGCATGAACTACCAAAATTGTTCATCCCAGTTTGGCAAAAGAATAAATCAGGGAAGGTAGTGCATCCGTGGATAACAAGGGAAATCAGGGACAGTATCAAAGCGAAGGATGATGCGTACAAATTAGCCAGAAAAAGCAGCATACCGGAGGACTGGGAGAAATTCAGAGACCAGCAGAGGAGGACAAAGGGCTTAATTAGGAAAGGAAAAATAGATTATGAAAGAAAACTGGCAGGGAACATAAAAACTGACTGCAAAAGTTTTTATAGATATGTGAAAAGAAAAAGATTAGTTAAAACAAATGTAGGCCCCTTGCAGTCAGAAACAGGTGAGTTGATCATGGGGAACAAGGATATGACGGACCAATTGAATAACTACTTTGGTTCCGTCTTCACTAAGGAAGACATAAATAATCTGCCGGAAATAGCAGGGGACCGCGGGTCACAGGAGTTGGAGGAATTGAGTGAAATCCAGGTTAGCCGGGAAGTGGTGTTGGGTAAATTGAATGGATTAAAGGCCGATAAATCCCCAGGGCCAGATAGGCTGCATCCCAGAGTACTTAAGGAAGTAGCTCCAGAAATAGTGGATGCATTAGTAATAATCTTTCTAAACTCTTTAGATTCTGGAGTAGTTCCTGAGGATTGGCGGGTAGCAAACGTAACCCCACTTTTTAAGAAGTGAGGGAGAGAGAAAACGGGGAATTACAGACCAGTTAGTCTAACATCGGTAGTGGGGAAACTGCTAGAGTCAGTTATTAAAGATGGGATAGCAGCACATTTGGAAAGTGGTGAAATCATTGGACAAAGTCAGCATGGATTTACAAAAGGTAAATCATGTCTGACGAATCTTATAGAATTTTTCGAGGATGTAACTAGTAGCGGGGATAGGGGAGAACCAGTGGATGTGGTGTATCTGGACTTCCAGAAGGCTTTCGACAAGGTCCCACATAAGAGATTAGTTTACAAACTTAAAGCACACGGCATTGGGGGTTCAGTATTGATGTGGATAGAGAACTGGCTGGCAAACAGGAAGCAAAGAGTAGGAGTAAACGGATCCTTTTCACAATGGCAGGCAGTGACTAGTGGGGTACCGCAAGGCTCAGTGCTGGGACCCCAGCTATTTACAATATATATTAATGATCTAGATGAGGGAATTGAAGGCAATATCTCCAAGTTTGCGGATGACACTAAGCTGGGGGGCAGTGTTAGCTGTGATGAGGATGCTAGGAGACTGCAAGGTGACTTGGATAGGCTGGGTTAGTGGGCAAATGTTTGGCAGATGCAGTATAATGTGGATAAATGTGAGGTTATCCATTTTGGTGGCAAAAACAGGAAAGCAGACTATTATCTAAATGGTGGCCGACTAGGAAAAGGGGAGATGCAGCGAGACCTGGGTGTCATGGTACACCAGTCATTGAAAGTGGGCATGCAGGTGCAGCAGGCAGTGAAGAAAGCGAATGGTATGTTAGCTTTCATAGCAAAAGGATTTGAGTATAGGAGCAGGGAGGTTCTACTGCAGTTGTACAGGGTCTTGGTGAGACCACACCTGGAGTATTGCGTACAGTTTTGGTCTCCAAATCTGAGGAAGGACACTATTGCCATAGAGGGAGTGCAGAGAAGGTTCACCAGACTGATTCCTGGGATGTCAGGACTGTCTTATGAAGAAAGACTGGATAGACTTGGTTTATACTCTCTAGAATTTAGGAGATTGAGAGGGGATCTTATAGAAACTTACAAAATTCTTAAGGGGTTGGACAGGCTAGATGCAGGAAGATTGCTCCCGATGTTGGGGAAGTCCAGGACAAGGGGTCACAGCTTAAGGATAAGGGGGAAATCCTTTAAAACCGAGATGAGAAGAACTTTTATCACACAGAGAGTGGTGAATCTCTGGAACTCCCTGCCACAGAGGGTAGTCGAGGCCAGTTCATTGGCTATATTTAAGAGGGAGTTAGATGTGGCCCTTGTGGCTAAGGGGATCAGAGGGTATGGCGAGAAGGCAGGTACGGGATACTGAGTTGGATGATCAGCCATGATCATATTGAATGGCGGTGCAGGCTCGAAGGGCCGAATGGCCTACTCCTGCACCTAATTTCTATGTTTCTATGTTTCTAACTGTCATATGAGGGATGATAGAAAAGACTAGGCTGGTATTCGCTGGAGATTAGAAGGATGAGGGGATATGTTATAGAAACATAAAATTATAAAAGGACTGGACAAGCTAGATGCAGGAAAAATGTTCCCAATGATGTGCGAGTCCAGAACCAGGGGCCACACTTAGAATTTAGGGGAGGCCATTTAAGACTGAGGTGAGAAAAAACTTTTTCACCCGGAGAGTTGTGAATTTGCGGAATTCCTTGCCACAGAGGGCAGTGGACGCCAAATCACTGGATTGCTTTAAGAGAGAGTTAGATAGAGATCTAGGGGCAAGTGGAGTCAAGGGATATGGGGAGAAGGCTGGCACGGGTTATTGATTGGGGATGATCAGCCATGATCACAATGAATGGCGGTGCTGGCTCGAAGGGCCAAATGGCCTCCTCCTGCACCTATTTTCTATGTTTCTATGTTGTTGAAGGTAATTCTTAGATGGACCAGGGTGTCATGGAGGGGATGAGCTGTGTTGTCCAGGATGCTCTGTAGTTTCAGTAGCATCCTCCCCTCCAAGACCACCTCCCATGAATCCAACTCCGCCCCCAGGACGGAGCCAGCCTTCCTGATGAGTTTGTTAAAATGGAGATGGGTTAGTGTAGAAGGGTGCCTGGTAGGCAGTGCAGGCTGAAGGGACTGCTTCTGTACTATTTGAATCTCTAAAAACAATAGGGGCAGTCTGTTGCATTGAAAGCACAGACATGGTGTAAGTAGACATGTAAAACTGGAATAACTCAGCGGGTCAGACAGCATCAGTGGAGAAAAGGAATAGGTGATGTTTGGGGTCGAGACCCTTCTTCAGACTCGACCGGAAACAAAAACTATACCTTCTCTCCAGAGATGCTGTTTGACCCGCTGAGTTACTCCAGCTTTTTGTGTCCACCTTTAAACCAGCATCTGCAGTTCTCTCCTATACATGTTGTAAGTAGCCCAGGTGTGGTGGGAGGGGCAGAGAGGTGCACCAAGAACAAAGAGAGACCTGGGGGTTGGAGCCAAGAACAAAACGGGACCCAGCAAGGGGTGGGAGTGGGAGGGTGGGGGGGGTGGGGGGTCCAAAAACGAAGAGGGAACTGGTGGTGGGAGGGTTGGGGCACCAAAAACAAGGAGGGAACAACATGACTGTAATGAGAAATCTGTAACATTGTAATCACCCTTTGTGGGCAACTATTTGCATACCTTGCCATGGTGTGCAAGCAAAGGACTTTACTGCGGCCTGTCACATGTGGCAATAACGTTTTCTATTCTATTCTATTCTGGTACTTTTTGTAACTTTGTCAGAGCCAGGAGCGTGGTGACTGTGTACTATATGTATTGTACACAAAAACAAAGAATGTCTCTGCACCCGGACACATGTGACAATGAAGTGTTATTGAAATGATTTAAATTATACTTTCATAGTGGCACCTAGTGGTGGGGCTGGGTATTCAGAACGCTCGTCATTGGTCGGGGCTGTCACGTGACCGTGGGGGTTCGTTCGCGGGCTTTTGAGAATAATTAGTAGTTAGCGCTCCTCGCCTCGACAGGAGCTGTAATCGTTAGTTCTAGACTAGGTGTTTCGAGCATTTGTTTATGTTAATAAAGAATATTTTGCACTACCTGCCTGGTCTCACTACACCTTAATGTTAACACAGGGAGTGCGCTGGCTGAGGACAAGAAAAAAGGGAGCAGAACACAAATGCTGGAGGAACTGAAGAAGCTGTGGGTCAGGCAGCATATGTGGGTGAAATGCGCAAGGTGGCACTTTAGGTCAGGACCCTTGTTATGATTCAATACGATATGATATGATTCAACTTTATTTATCCCAGAGGGAAATTGGTCTGGCTCCAGTCAATAGATCGATTTACAAGGTTTTGAAAGTGTTATGTCTATCATAATAATAATGAATTTTTGTAATTTTTTTTAAATAATATTTTTATTAGAAGTAGACATATTATAAAGTATAGTTACATATTATAGTAAAAAAACTTTTCATATACATCAGTCATACATTATTAAAATTTTCAATTGTCGATTACTTCTGCTTCTAGTGGGTTTTTTTATATAGAAAAAGAAAGAAAGAGAGAATAAAGAGTTACAAATATCAAAAAAACAAAAAAGATGGAATGGATTATAATAGGTCCCTGGAGATAGGTTCATAGATTATAAAGTATGACTTTTCATCTAATCCTGAGTTCAAGTTTCAGTTGGGTTTTCGTGCCGGGCCAATCTATCCCGTCAGATAATTAATGAATGGAGCCCATATTTTATCAAAAAGTTCTTGTTTGTCCATTAAGACAAGTCTAATTCTTTCTAGATATAGGGTCTCCGACATTTCCACAATCCACATTTTAATTGTGGGGGTCATAGGGCCTTTCCAAAATTTCAATATTAATTTTTTCCCGGTTATTATACTGTAGTTGAGGAAATTTCTTTGGCTTGTTGTTGTAAGTGTTAAACTTTGCTCTGATATTCCAAGTATTATTAATTTTGAGTTTGGATCCAGTTTTGTATTAATAACTTCTGAAATTATTTCAAAAATATCAGTCCAGAAATGTTTAATTTTTATACAATTTGCAAACGTATGTGTTAAATTAGCATCTAGATGTGGACATTTATCACAAATAGGAGAGATTTGTGGGAAGATTCTATTTAGTTTTATTTTAGAGTAGTGTAATCTATGTAAGGCTTTCAATTGTATTAAAGCATGTCTGGCATTTAACGAACATTGATGTATATGTTGTAAACTTTCGTCCCACAAATCTTTCGTTATAGGATGACCTAATTCATTTTCCCATGTGTGTCTATATGGTTCCGTCGGTGGTACCTCGTTGTTTAGGAGGGTGTTATAAATATAAGCTATTAATTTTTCAGTGTTAGGATGCTTGTTCAAACATTCATCAAGGATTTCTGGTTCCCTAGTCCTGTAGATTTGTGTGTTAGATTTAACATAATCTCTAATTTGTAGATATCTGAAGAAATTATTTGAGTGCAGTCCATGATTCTGTTGCAACTCCTGAAATGAAAGAAAAGTGCCTTTCCCGTAAAGATGTCCAATCTTTTTAATTCCATAATTTTTCCATTGTGTGAAACCCTTATCCAAAAAGGATGGCTTGAATAAAGGATTATTTACAATGGGAAGGCATGTTGGTATATTATTCAATTTTAAAACTTTTTTTAATTGTTTCCAAATTCGTATTCCACTATGTATTATGGGGTTTTCCTTATAGGTTTTTTTGTGCAGTTTTGTGGTAGCAAATATGATCGGACCAATTTCAAAAGGTAAACAGTCTTCCTTTTCCATCCTTAACCAATCTGGTTGTTGATCCATTTCTTCCAGCCAGAAATTCATGTTTTTAATATGGACTGCCCAAAAATAAAACAAGAAATTTGGCAAAGCCAAACCTCCATTTATCTTTGACTTACATAAATGTTTTTTACTTATTCTATGATTCTTATAATCCCAGATAAAACTTGTAACAATGTAGTCGACTTTTTTGAAAAATGTTTTTGGAATATATATTTTGAGATTAATTGAAATAGGTGCAGTAGTTGCGGTAAGAAGATCATTTTTATAGCATTAATTCTACCAAGCATTAAAATGGGAAGTGTTTTCCAGCATTGAATATTCTTGTGTAGTTTATTCAGTAAGGAAAATTTAGTTAAAATAAAGAGGTATATGTCTTAGTTACATAGATTCCTAAGTATTTAAATTTATCTTTAACTATTTTAAAAGGGGATTGTTGTAATGTATGTAGATTGAGTTTTGTTATTGGCATGATTTCACTTTTATTCCGATTAATTCTATATCCTGAAAACTGACCATATTGAGTTATTAAATTTAATAGATTTGGAATACTAGTTTCTAACTTTGTAATATATATTAGTACATCATCTGCATATAAGGACATTTTATTCCTTGTGTCTCTAGTGTTATATCCGTATATTCCTGTATGGGTTCTAACACTTTCTGCTAAGGGTTCGATTGCAAGAGCAAATAATAGTGGGGATAGTGAACATCCTTGTCTACAACCTCTAGAGAGATTAAATTTAGTTGATACCATTTGGTTTGTTAATATTCTAGCTGTTGGATTAGAATATAACAATTTAACCCATGTACAGTACTTCTCTCCCAATTGAAATTTTTCCATCACCGAAAATAAATATGGCCATTCTACCTGGCCCAGAGGGAAATTGGTCTGCCTCCAGTCAAAAGATCGATTTACAAGGTTTTGAAAGTGTTATGTCTATCATAATAATAATGAATTTTAAAGGACCAGTTATTGCACAGCACATATGTAATATTTCACAGACATGAAATGAAATTTTCGAGTGGAAAAGTCCAGGATGAGGGATGTTCAAAGATTGGGAGTCACTCAGTCTACCCCATGACAGAAGGGGATGGAGTTGTACAGTTTTATCGCCACAGGGAAGAAGGATCTCCTGTGGCGTTCGGGCCTGCATCTTGGTGGAACCAGTCTGTTGCTGAAAGTGCTCCTCTGCTTGACCAGTGTGTCATGGAGGGGGTGAGCTGTATTGTCCAAGATGCTCCACAGTTTGAGGAGCGTCCTCCTTCTAAAAAGACCATCTCCAATGAATCCAACTCCCCCCTCAGGATGGAGCCAAGATCCGTTCCCCAGACAGTGCTCCTCGGGTTGACCAGTGTGTCATGGAGGGGGTGAGCTGTATTGTCCAAGATGCTCCACAGCTTGAGGAGCATCCTCCTTTCCGAGACAACCTGCAATGAATCCAGCTCCAGCCTCTGGACAGAGCCAGCCTTCCTGATGAGGTTGTTGATTCTGTTGCCATCCACGGCCTTCGCCCTGGTTCCCCAGCACACGGCAGCGAAGAAGATGGCACTGGCCACCACCGATTGATAAAACATTTGCAGCATCTTACTGCATCTTACTGCTTACTTGAGACTCAAAGAAGTAAGGGGGGGGAAGGCTGGAAAAGAGTGGTAAGGGCAGGTCAAACGTCTAGCAAGCTACAGGTGAGGGGTGGGGGGGCGGGGGGGTTGTTTGGCAGATGGATGGAGTCAGTGACAAATGGCTGGAGGTGTGCAGGAGACAAAAGGGTGTCAGATGAGGATACAAGATGAGGAATAACATGGGAGAGGGTTATAGGTGGAAGTGTACAGAAGGGAGGGGAGACAAAGGACAAAAGGAAAAAGGACATTTATTGTCACATACAGCAACTGGTGCAGTGAAATTTGAGTTAAGCCCCTGTCCCACTTTCACGACCTAATTGGCGACCTCTGCCGAGTTTGCCCTTGACTCATACTCGCAGCATGATTGCCACGAGGTCGTAGGAGGTCTTCGTAACTCTTCCTCATGCTCGTGAGTGGTCTCTGCGTACTCATGGTCTCAAGTAGGTGGCGGCGTTTTTTTCAGCCTGATAAAAAATGTTCACGAGTAAATAAAAGGTCGGCATGGAAAAAATGGATACTTTTTACTCGTAGGTAGGTTGTAGGTAGATCGTAGTAGGTCGTGATGGTAGTCGTAGGTAGTCGTAGATAGTCGTCGGTCGGTAAATGGCCCGAGAAAAAAAAGCAAACATTACATAATTTTATCATGTGATAATTTTCCATGTGTAGCTCAATGTAGTTGGTCCTAGGTGTGGAAGACTGAGGTGGAGGGGGGGTCGTAGGAGGTCGTGGACATAGTCGTAGGATAAATAAAATCGTCCGCTTCCTACCGGAGACCGCGGCGTCCGAAGTTCACAGGCCGACCTGGGCGGAGATTCAACGCTGGCAACCTCAGCGAGAGATCCCAGGCTCCGCGATGTCAAAGTCAGCACCGCCCGCGGCTGGGAGTTCCACAGACCACAGCTCCACGGTGATCAAAGTCGGCAGTCCCAGCACCCCGGAGCTCCAACACGGCGATTCCCGGTAAGGCATGTAAGAAAACAGTTTCCCCCTCCCCCGACATAAAAAAGATTAAAAGAGAGTGCGGATAAAAGTGAAATGAGGGAATTGGGGAAGAGAAATAGAAGAAAACTAAGTGGGAGGTACAATGGTGCAGCGGGCCTGACTATGGGTCCTGGGTGTACGGGGATTGTACGTTATCCCTGTGACCTCGTAGGTTTTCTCGGGGAACATACGGTTTCCTCCCACATCCCAAAGACTTGCAGGTTAAATGACTTCTGTAAATTGTCGCCAGAGGGTAGGATAGAACTAGTGTGATTGTTGGTCAGCGCGGACTCGGTGGGCCAAAGGGCCTGTGTACACGCTGTATCTCTAAACTAAAAACGAAACTAATCCAAAAAGAAAGGTTTCCATTTATTTTCCATTACCCTTTCTTATTCTCAGGAATATCTAAAGCTTTTTTTTGTACAGTCATTGAATGTAAACTTGATGTATTAAAGAGATGAAGTGAGCTGAGATTCTGAAATATTTGCTACAGTGATTGAATGTTTTCGTGCATTGCAGTCTCATTGTGAGGTTCAAGCTTCTGGCATTAATTTGATCTTAAACCCTTGGTCGCCAGAAAAGTGCATTTGCACCTTTGAGATGAGAGGGTGCAGAGGGTGCAAGGATCATCCCCAAGATTATAGAAGAGGAGTCTACATGATAAGATTTTCTCATGATAGGCACAAAATGCTGGAGTAACTCAACGGGACAGGCAATCAAACAATGAATCCTTTTACAGTGTATGTGGGAATAACGTTTAGTGCAAGCTAAAACCAGCAAAGTCCAGTCAAGGATAGTCCCAGGGACATCAAAGAGGTAGGTAGTAGTTCAGCACTGCTCTCTGGTTGTGGTAGGATGATTCAATTGCCTGATAACAGCTGGGAAGAAACTGTCCCTGAATCTGGAGATGTGCGATTCAAGTGAGGTATTGGTCGACTACAGGAATGGGCAGAGAAATGGTAGATGGAGTTTAATCCAAGCAAGTTTAAGGTGTTGCACTTTGCTACGTTGAATGTAAGGGGAAAGTATACAATTCATGGCATGACCCTTAACAGCATTGATGTGCAGAGGAATCTTGCATTCCAAGTCCATATGCTATGCTTGCCTTCATTGGTCGGGATGCTGAGTATAAGAGTCAGAACGTTATCCTGCAGCTTTATAGAGCTTTGGTCAGGCTGCATTTGGAGTATTGTGTGCAGTTCTTGTCACCCTATTTATACTGGACTCGCTGAATGTCCCTATCCAGCTATCTAGCAAGTTAAACAATTAATCCAATAAAGACCCGTAGACACGAGATGTTGTTGAATCTTTACTGTATTCAACTGTGAAACTGTAACACACAAGCAGAAAGGGAAACCGCATATTTAGTAACGTTATACACCTGGTAAACAAACATAAACTATGATTGCCACCACTAAATACAGTGCTGTTATGTAAGAAAACAGCCAGGGCACATGAAACATTCTTAACTGTGTTAATAATAGCAATCCTGCACAATAATGTATAAAGATGCTGTTACACAAACATAATTACTCACAGACAATGCGTCTAACAAACTGGTGCAGTGGGATGGCAGTAAATTATGCACAGGAAGTACAGTCTACACCATGCGGTACTCTCCCTGGGCTGGGCTTCCTGGTTTATGACAACTTCCTGCCTAACAGGAAAGGTAACTCAAAGCTGTAGGAACCTGAACATCCAGCAGGGGGCATTAATACCTGTAAACAGAAAGTGGTCCAGCACACTATTATTAGAAGTATGTAGAGTCTTTGGAGAGGCTGCAGAATGCTGCCTGGACAAGAAAGTATTAGCAATAAGGAGTAGTTGGACACACTTGGGTTGTGTTCTATGGAATATCAAGGTTGAGAAGACACTTGATCGAAGTTTATGAAATTATGAGAGGCAGAGATAGGGTAGACAGTCAGAACCTTTTTCCCAGGGTGGAAATGTCAAAGGTTGGTGGTGGAGGCAGATATGATAGTGGTTTTTAAGAAGCTTTTCGATAGGCAGATGGATCTGGAGGGAGTGGGGGGGGGGGGGGGAGGGTCTGGGTCTCATGCAGGAGAAGAGGTTAGTTTAACTTGGCATCATGTTCAGCATGGACATTGTGGGTCGAAGGGCCTGTTCCTGTGCTGTATTATTCTCAGACTGAAGAAGGGTATCAAACCAAAATGTCAGCCAATCCTTCTCTCCAGAGATGCTGCCTGTCGCTGCTGAGTTACTCCAGCATTGTGTATTTATCTCCCATACTAAGAGAATAGGCAATTTATCTAACTTAGAATAGAGACATTGTAAGTTAGATAAATTGCCTCATGAGGCCCACCAATGTTTTTATAACTTTGTGTTAAGATTTCAAACAATCATGCAAGTGCTGAGATTTGCTCAGTTATCAATAAATGTGAACACAAATATATAGTCAGTCATCACACTGACCATCTGGCCACAAAAAAAAAAGTGTTTTGTGGCCTTACAATATCATGCAAGAGATACCACATTAAACCGATCACCAGTTAAACCTTCAAGAGAGCTTTTATATGAGGTTTGTTCAGGGGAAACTTTTATTGCATTCACATTTCATGTATCATATGTGGTGATGTTATTATGGGTTTGGACTTTGGTGAGAGGGAGTTGCAGGATTCATAAGAACTGGAAGTTATTGTTTAGGGAAGAACTCGTGAAACAGTTGCAGTTCCAGTCTCGGAAAATCAAGTTTGTTTACCTTGTCTCTGAAGGATACCAGGTTGTAGGAGTTGATCGTAGAATTGTAATAGCTGTGTTGGATCTGGATGAGAAAGCTGCCGTTGAACAAGACACTTGAACGCACATCACATGTCTGAAGAAGGGGCTCGACCCGAAGCGTCACCCATTCCTTCGCTCCATAGATACTGCCTCACGCGCTGAGTTTCTTCAGCATTCACAAGGAATTAGTTCTTCACATTAAAAGTTCATTTCAAGTTGTGCACCTGGAACACAAACTCATGCCTTGACGTACGGATGGTACTCTGAATTCAACAAAGTCTAATGTGCATCCTCCAAGCTATGTCAGGAGAGATGAACACAAAATGCTGCAGTAACTCAGTGGGTCAGGCAGCATCTCTGGAGAGAAGGTATATAGGTAAGGGATGGATAGTTACATTCATGTGTTGTGTAGGAAGGAACTACTGATAATGATTTATACCAAAGATAGACACAAAATCCTGGAAAAACTCAGGCAGCATCTCCTATTAGAAGGAAAGGGTGACATTTCAGGTCTGAAGAAAGTTTTATTCACCCGAAACGTCACCCATTCCCTCTATCCAGAGATGCTGCCTGACCCGCTGAGTTAAGGGTCTGTCCCACTTACGTGTCCTTGGCACGCAATTTACGCGACCTTGTGGTCGCGTTGAGCCGAGACGGTCCCGCGAAGGTCGGGCGCGATTACATGCGTACGCACAGCTGTCTGGAGCATGTGACGTAATTTGAAGATGGACACAAAGCTGGAGTCACTCAGTGGGACGGGCTGCATCTCTGGAGAGAAGCAATGGGTGACGTTTCATTTCGAGACTCTTCTTCAGTCTGAAAAGTAGGGTCTTGACCCGAAACGTCACTCATTGCTTTTCTCCAGAGATGCTGCCGGTCCCGTTGAGTTACTGCTGCATTTTGTGTCTATCTTCAATTTTCTTGGCCTCGCTCTGGGAGTAGAGTGGGTGCAGATCCGGACCGCAACGGCCGTGAGCCCCAGGCTGAGTTCGGCGATCGTTTGCCAGCTTCTGCTGCTGTTGAAGGCGAGACATTGCATCGCGCCAGGGTCTTGGGCCTGTCCCACTTTGGCCATCAGTTCCGTGACAGGCCGTTGGCGCACGAAGATTTTGTTCACTACAAAAATTTCGGAGCCCCGCGCGATCTCGCGCACAACTACATACCCCTCCGTTCTTCTAAGTGGGACCTGTCCCGCGCAGCCATACGATGCCCGTGTGCCTCAACACGACCACGAGGTCATGTAATTTGCGTGCCAAGTATACGTAAGTGGGACAGGCCCTTTACTCCAGCTTTTTGTGTCCACATTGATGTGTTGATCTCAGCTTCTAAGCGTCACTCCATTAATCTCAGTGGAATGAATCTCAGATGTGCACTGCAACTGGAGATGAACTCCCAATTAGCTCCAATTAAGTGAAAATTACTGTCTGTCTGTTCACTCTAGGAACAGATCCCCAGACATTTAATAATCTTGGTTAAGTCTGAGTTGCAGCTCATACCACTTAGCCACATTGCAATTGTGTTTCTTCTCCCATTCTTCCTCCACATCCCTACCTCTCCTCCCCCACCCTCTCCCCATCCCTACATCCCCCCATCCCCTCTCCATCCGCAAATCCCCCCCTCACACCCTCCCCATCCCTACCTCACCCCTCCCCAGCCTTACCACTCCTCCCTCACTCCCCCATCTCTACCTCCCCTCCCCCACCCCTCACCACCCCAAACTCCCCACCTCCCCATCACTATCTCCCCTCTGTCACCCCCTCCCCAACCCTACCTCACCCCTCACCATCCTTACCACTCCTCCCTCACTCCCCCATCCCTACCTCCCCTCCCTCCCCCAACCCCGCCTCCCCTCCAGACCCTGCTTGGTAAAGATGGTAGATATCCTCCCTCAAGGCATATGAATCAGTCAATAAACAAACACTGGAGGGCTTCAGCGGGTCCAGCAGCATCTATGGAGGGAATGGGCAGATTATGTTTTGGGTTTGGCCCCTTCTTTGAACCCTTCTGGAGAAGGGTCCTGACCTGAAACATCACCTGTCCGTCCATTCCCTCCGCAGATGCTGCCTGACCTGCTGAGTTCCTCCACAACTTTGTTTTTGGAGATTCCAGCATCTGCAGTTTCTTATACCTGCAAGGGCATTATGTGGTTTTCATCAACAATCCAGCTGTTTTCATGGTTGCCATTACAAAGATGAGTTGCCATTCGCCTTCACTCACACCACAAAGTTACCAATTACTAGCAACATTTATGTTGTGGTGAGATTTGTACACGAGTCTTTGGATTGTTCATCCAATCTCTGGATTACTTGTCTGTTTCCATCTGCGGCACAGTGGCGTAGCGGTAGAGCTGCTGTCGTGCAAGACACCTTGGTTCTATCCTGAGTACGGGTGCTGTTTGGATGGAGTTTGTATGTTCTCCCTGTGACCGCATAGGTTTTCTCTGGGTTCTCAAATGTCCTCCCACATTCCAAAGACCTGCAGGTGTGTAGGCTTCTGTGACTTGTCCCCAGTGTGTAGTATTGAAAATGTGTATGGGTGATCACTGGACAGCATGGGCTCAAGTGGCCCGAAGGGTCTGATTTGCTGCTGTATCTCTGATCTAAACTAAACTAAGCATAGCAGCTCATGTACGCCGAAGAATAATACACTTATCCTCAATTGTGAACATATCAAAGTGAAGTGATCACCTTTTTCAAAGCTTTGATAGCACTTTTAATTCCTATTGCTGAATCTGTTTTTGAAAACTAGAGTGATTCACACTACATCAGAATTCTCAAGAGTCGAGTCAAGAGAGTCAAGCGTAATTAATTGTCAGATGTACCGGCAATGGAAACATGCAATTCTTTCATGTTGCAGCTCTGCAGGTCCATTTATGCAATAACAAAAATAAATACACGACAATTAAAAATACAATACATAGAAAACATAGAAACATAGAAAAATAGGTGCAGGAGTAGGCCATTCGGCCCTTCGAGCCATTCGATACGATTATGGCTGCTAGATGCAGGAAAAATGTTCCCAATGTTGGGTGAGTCCAGAACCAGGGGCCACAGTCTTAGAATAAAGGGGAGGTCATTTAAGACTGAGGTGAGAAAAAACGTTTTCACCCAGAGAGTTGTGAATTTATGGAATTCCCTGCCACAGAGGGCAGTGGAGGCCAAGTCACTGGATGGATTTAAGAGAGAGTTAGATAGAGCTCTAGGGGCTAGTGGAGTCAAGAGATATGGGGAAAAGGCAGGCACGGGTTATTGATAGGGGATGATCAGCCATGATCACAATGAATGGCGGTGCTGGCTCGAAGGGCCGAATGGCCTCCTCCTGCACCTATTTTCTATCTATCATCTAAATTCTGTACCCCATTCCTGCTTTTCCCCCATATTCCTTGATTCTGTTAGCCCCAAGAGCTAAATCCACAGAGAATTCCACAGATTCACAACTTTGGGTGAAAAATGTTTTCCTCATCTCAGTCCTAAATGGCCTACCCCTTATTCTTAAACTGTGACCCCTGGTTCCGAACTCCCCCAACATTCTGAATTTTTTTCCTGCATCTTGCCTGTCCAATCCTTTAAGAATCTTATATCTTTCTATAAGAAACCCTCTCATCCTTCTAAATTCCAGAGAAGACAAGCGCAGTCGACCCATTCTTTCAGCATATGTCTGGCCTGCCATCCGGAAATTAACCTGGTGAACCTGCTGCACTCCCTCAATAGCAATAATGTCCTTTCTCAGATTAGGAGACCAAAATTGACAAAACCAGATTGCTGTGTAATGAACTGGATTGTTGTGTAATGAGCCGGATTTGTTGTGTAATGAATCGAACTTGATAAGGGAACTCAAGGTAAAGGAGCCATTAGGAGGTAGTGACCATAATATGATAAATTTTAATCTACAATTTGAGTGGGAGAAGGGTAAATCGGAAGTACTACAGTTGAACAAAGGGGACTAAGGAGGCATGAGGGAGGAGCTGGCCAACATTGACTGGAAAGAGACCCTAGCAGGAATGACAGTGGATCAACATTGGCAGGTATTTCTGTGAATAATACAGAAGGTGCAGGGTCAGTTCATTCCAAAGAGGAAAAAAGATTCTAAGGGGAGTAAGAGGCAACTGTAGCAGACAAGGGAAGTCAAGGACAATATAGAAAAAAAGAGAAGAAATATAACATAGCAAAGATGAGCGGGAAGCCAGAGGTTTGGGTAATGCTTAAAGAGCAACAGATGATAACGAAAAAGGTAACACGGGGAGAAAAGATGAGGTACGAAGTTAAGCTAGCCAAGAATACAAAGGAGAATAGTAAAAGCTTCTTTAGGCTTGTGAAAAGGAAAAAAATAGTTCAGACAAATGTGGGTCCCTTGAAGACAGAAACAGGTGAATTCATTATGGGGGACAAGGAAATGGCAGACGAGTTCAACAGGATCTGTCTTCACTAAGGAAGACACAAACAATCTCCCAGAAGTACTAGTGGCCAGAGGGCCTAGGGTGACGGAGGAACTGAAGGAAATTCACATTTGGCAGGAAATGGTGTTGGGTAGATGGATGGGAATGAAGACTGATAAATCTCCAGGGCCTGATGGTCTGCATCCCAGGGTACTTAAGGAAGTGGTTCGAGAAATTGTGGATGCATTGGTGATAATTTTCCATGTTCTATAGATTCAGGATCAGTTCCAGTGGATTGAAGGGCAGGTAATGTTATCCCACTTGTTAAGAAAGGCGGGAGAGAGAAAAAAGGGAATTATAGACCCGTTAGCCTGACATCGGTGGTGGGAAAGATGCTGGTCAATTATAAAAGATGAAATAGAGGCACATTTGGATAGCAGTAACAAGATCGGTCCAAGTCAGCATGGATTTACGAAGGGGAAATCATGCTTGACTAATCTTCTGGAATTTTTTCAGGATGTAACTAGGAAAATGGACAAGGGAGAGCCAGTGGATGTAGTGTAGCTGGACTTTCAGAAAGCCTTTGATAAGGTCCCACATCGGAGAGTAGTGGGCAAAATTAGAGCACATGGTATTGGGGGTAGGGTACTAACATGGATAGAAAATTTGTTGGCAGACAGGAAACAAAGAGTAGGGATTAACGGGTTCCTTCCACAATGGCAGGCTGTGACTAGTGGGGTACCGCAAGGCTCGGTGCTGGGACCGCAGCTATTTATAATATACATTCATGATTTAGATGAAGGGATTAAGAGTAACATTAGCAAATTTGCAGATGACTCAAAGCTGGGTGGCAGTGTGAACTGTGAGGAGGATGCTATGAGGATGTAGGGTGACTTGGACAGATTGGGTGAGTGGGCAGATGCATGGCAGATGCAGTTTAACGTGGATAAATATGAGGTTATCCACTTTGATCAGAAAGTGTCAAGTTAGGAAAAGGGGCAATGCAACGAGATCTGGGTGTCCTTGTTCATCAGTCACTGAAGTAAGCATGCAGGTACAGCAGTCAGTGAAGAAAGTTAACGGCATGCTGGCCTTCATAACAAGAGAAGTTGAGTGTAGGAGCAAAGAGGTCCTTCTGCAATTGGACTGGGCCCTGGTGAGACCACATCTGGAGTATTGTGTGCAGTTTTAGTCCCCTAATTTGAGGAAGGACAATCTTGCTATTGAGGGAGTACAGCGTAGGTTCACGAGGTTAATTCCCGGGATGACGGGACTGTTATATGTTGAAAGAATGGAGCGACTGGGCTTGTTTACACTGGAATTTAGAAGGATGAGAGGGGATCTTAGTGAAACATATAATATTATTAAGGGATTGGACAAGCTAGAGGCAGGAAGCATGTTGCCGATGCTGGGGGAGTCCAGAACCAGGGGCCACAGTTTAAGAATAGGAAGTGGGCCATTTAAAACGGAGATGAGGAAAAACCTTTTCACCCAGAGGGTTGTGAATCTGAGGAACTCTCTGCCTCAGAAGGCAGTGGAGGCCAATTCTCTGGATGCTTTCAAGAGAGAGTTAGATAAAGCTCTTAAAGATAGTGGAGTCAAAGAATAAGAGGAGCAGGCAGGAACAGGGTACTGATTGTGGATGATCAGCCATGATCATAGTGAATGACGGTTCTGGCTCGAAGGGCCGAATGGCCTACTCCTGCACCTAGTCGATTGTCTATTGTCTATTGTCTAAAATTGCACACAATACTCCATGTGTGGTCTCATTAGGGCCCTGTACAATTACAGTAGGACCTCCTCACTACTAAACTCAAATCCTTGCGCAATGAAGGCCAACATGCCATTAGCTTTCTTCACTGCCTGCTGTACCTACATGCTTACTTTCAGTGACAGATGTACAAGCACAGCCCAGTCTCATTGCACCTCCCCTTTTCCTAATCTGACACCATTCAGATAATAATCTGTTTTCCTGTTCTTGCCACCAAAATGTAAAATCTCACATTTATCCACATTATACTGCATCTGCCATGCATCTGCCCACTCACCCAACCTATGCAAGTCACCCTGCAGCCTCATAGCATCCTCCTCACAGCTCACACTGCCACCCAGCTTTGTGTCATCCGCAAACTTGGAGATGCCACATTTAATAGTAAGATTAAATGAGAACTTACCAGTTTGAAGTTTGATCTTTATTTTATGAGGAGTTACGATGAGCGATTACGTGAAGAAGCCCCGCCAGTCCACATGCGCGTCAATCTTCAAAGCAGCGGTGTGAAATCACAGATAACATAGTAAGTAGTCGAAGTAACATAGTAAGACTTAGAGAAGACTAGAACTACCAGATGACCTTTATGATATGAGGGCTTGGAGTGGTGGGCGCGTAATCGCTCATCGTAATTCCTCATAAAATAAAGATCAAACTTCAAACTGGTAAGTTCTCGTTTAATCTTACTATTTTACTTCGGAGTCACGTGAGTGATTCTATGAAGATTTCAAAGCTCTGTGATTTCATGCCGTGGATACGAGTCCATACGACACACTGCCTCAGTTGACACAGGATGAGTAATAATAAATAATGCATTCAAACATGATACAGACTTGGTGACCTTGATATACTGCTGCAAGTGTGTAACTACACATAGGCGAAGGTCTATGGGGTATTCCATAAATTAAGTTTTAAGCCCTGACGTCCCTGGCCTGCTTAATTAAATCATAAACATAAAATGTTATGTTATTTACAGATGAAACCATCCTGTCCAGTCGCAGCTTCTGCAACGTCTGGACATGTTGTGCTGAAACCAGCGCCATGAGCATGACTACTTAAGAGTGAGTCTGGGCAAAGACAGGGATGTTGCTGGAGCCCATTGGCAAAGCAACGTGAGAGCCATACTCACATCCCAGATCTCCGTGTACCTGGACCTAGGGGATTACAGTTAAAAATACCTTTCATGAACCGGGATATTAAAGGGTGAGACTCAACAGAGTGTTGTCCCGATCCCTGCCACAGGTAGGACGATAAGGCACTCCTGGCACTGTTGATAGCACTTTAGCTCAGTCGCTCATCAAATTATAGTGGAAAGGAATTCCAACACATCCGGTATGCTTGCCGTGTAATATGATACATTCGACAGCAAGCAGAACACCTCCCATTCCTTGATATGAGAAATGTATTGTATTTTAGTATTATCCCTACAGGCCGCAGTAATCATATCCACCGTACGACCTGACAGTCCGAGCCCCAGGAACGGTCTCGTCAGAATCTGCAAATCAACAGATTAATACGATCATGTAGTGGATGGTTCTCCCCAGTCACAGGGTGAACCAGCAGGTTACTGCATTTGGGGACAGCCATAAAAGGCTGTGTTATTAGTCTCAGAACGAGTGGGAACCATGACTGTGTAGGCCAGTCGGGGACTACCAAAATGCCTGAGGCGGAGTCCTGCTCGATCTTACGCAAGCACCGACAGCAAAATGGGGGAAATGCATATAAAAACATTCCACCCCAGTGTAACGAGAATGCATCTACCGCTACTGCCCCTGGATCTGGTTCCCATGAAATATACTTTGGTAGCTGGTGATTTAATCTGGATGCAAACAAATCAATATCTGGTACGCCATACCAGTGGTGACAACATCATTAAATATTTCAGGATTCAGCATCCATTCTGTGTTGTCATTGAATTTCCGTGACCTGGTGTCCGCCACCATGTTAAATCTACCTGGTAAGTAGATAGCTGAAATCCAGATGTTTCTTGTAATACACCAATGCCAAATAAGGTTAACCAATTTATCACATGATACCTGACTTGATTCCACCCATGTGATTAACATAGAAACATAGAAAATAGGTGCAGGAGTAGGCCATTTGGCCCTTCGAGCCTGCACTGCCATTCAATATGATCATGGCTGATCATCCAACTAAGTACCCTGTACCTGCCTTCTCTCCATACCCCTTGACCTCTTTAGCCACAAGGGCCACATCTAACTCCCTCTTAAATATAGCCAATGAACTGGCCTCAACTGCCTTCTGTGGCAGAGAGTTCCAGAGATTTACCACTCTCTGTGTGAAAAATGTTTTCCTCATCTCGGTCCTAAAGGATTACCCCTTCATCCTTAAACTGTGACCCCTTGTCCTGGACTTCCCCAACATCGGGAACAAACTTCCTGCATCTAGCCTGTCCAACTCCTAGATGCAGGAAGATTGTTCCCGATGTATGTTACTGTTGTCGTGTTGTCAATCTGAAGCTGAACATGTAAGTCATGCATACTAGCACAATACGCCTTTAAGCCATAGAATGCTCCCAACAACTCTAAATAGTTAATGCCATGTGATTGAAGGATTAATGCCTCTGCATATTCCATCTGCCACCGCAGCCAGAGATGGTATCAGTGAAGGTTGATCAATCAGAATTTTACTGGAGCAATGCAAAATATTTGCTATCCACCGCTGTAACTCAGCAATGGCTTCAGCTGGTAACCACATGGGTGTATTGGAATGACCTGCATGTGTTTTGAGTGCCTGCTCCTCTGCACGTTGTAAATTTGATAATGTAAAAGCCCAAACTGTGCACCTCGGAAAGCAGCCACTACTGTCGAATGGAAGATTTTTGCTCCTCAACGAGATTATTACAAGCTTCTATTAACTCTAATTTCTTGCCTCTAGGCAGAGTCACAGACATGTGAATTGAATTAATGGTGAATCCCAAATAATCAATGGTGGTATCAATTTGGATTTAACTGGATGGATGAAAAAACCCCAATCTCTCAAACATGAGTTTGGTAGCAGAAACCAATAATTCAGCTGATTCCTGAGTCTTGCCTATGATTAGGACATCATCCAAAATAAGCCATTACAATATGATTCTGAGCCCGGAGTAGACCCATCACCGGTTTTAACAACTTTGTAAATAGTCTACGAGCTGAAGTTAACACATTAGCAATGCTTTAAACTGCCATTGTTGCCTTATCCAGCTAAATATCAAATATCTCCGTAATGAATGAATGGGTACTAAATAGTATGCATCTTTAAGATCTATGCATGCCATATAGCATCCTTTGGAAACTAATTGTTTAGCAGTAACAAAAGTTTCCATTTTGAAATGTTTATACTGCACCATTCATTGAAAACAAATGTAATCTCCCACCAACTTGTAACTGATCCATACATGACATGTTCTGGAAAGAACCAGACCCACCTACCTCCATGGATGTTGGTGGAAACTGCTGCCTCCGAGATTTGGAGGGGAAGAATGTTGGAGTGCGCCAATTGCGCATGGATGGCAAAGCCCGGCTTGGTCCTTGTTCTGAACCAGCTTCAGCGAACCGTTTGTAGGGGTGCTGCCGCCGAAGTGGAATTTTGCTAGTCGGCTGTGCTTTTATGAGACCGTTTTCGCCTCGTCGTCCAATTCTCTGACCCGTTTTTAATAGATCATCACCGAACAGCAGATTCGGTGGTTGCACATTGCTTGATTTACATAGTGCCGCAACTTGGGGTTCAGAGTCGGACGGATAGCACTCTTTCTGAGAGTTTATTTCAAAATGTGCATTGTAAATTAGGGCCAGAGCATCCTGCTGCAACTCAGACAGGGGTCCCCCATCAACCGACCTAGCGAAAGCTGCAATGCCTGAAGCGAGCAGTTTTAGTATCTTCTGGAGCCTCACTTCCTGGGCGCTGATACCCACACCCATGTGACCCCAGATAACATGGTTCACAGTTGGCACTTTGATCAAGGCACAATTGGCAGGTGTCTTGTATTTTTTGGAAGTTTCTTCCAATGTGAGGTCTTGCAGCTGGTGTGAGGCCATGTAGTTTATAGTCATGGCCAAGTCAACATCCAGCGGTTCCCCAGTTCCGGTCGGTATGGCAAGCTTGGCACCTCTGGTTCGCGGCCTTCATGCCTTGGAGTAGGCTCACTGGCTATTCCTCGAACCTCGGTGTCAGAACAAAACTGCCCCGGTATGCTCTCCTCCTCCGAGAGGGAGACATTATGCAGCCCTTCAACAGGTGCTGCTGCCACGGGTCTCCGAGGAGACCCGCGGATATAAAGCTCCTCTTGCTGGAGCATATCGTGATGGAGCCTCTTCCCCATCAGGAGCTCCTTCCTAGACAGCCCTTCAACAGGTGCTGCTGCCACGGGCCCTCGAGGAGACCCACGGATATAAAGCTCCTCTTGCTGGAGCATTTCTTGCTGGTGCAACCTCTCCATCAGGTGCTCCTATCTAGACAGACATCCGCAGATGCTATCCATTGTGGGAGGGGGACCCTCCTGGCCCGACTCATCCGAGTCCACGGGCCTTACCGACTTTTTAGTGGCTTTCCGTCCCACCGGAATAGCCACGGTGCTTTCCACCGGCACCAAGTCAGAAGCCACTGTCCGTGCCACCAGTGACTCTGAAGGTGAGATGGATGGCCGCACATTACCCGCACTCCCGCGGTCTTCTGTAGCTGCTCTCCCAGCGGACCGCCTCGACCTTCCCTTGATCATCTTCTCCATGGCCGACTTGTTCCTGCAACAAGATTTACCGACCGCAGAAGACGACCTCAGCTAAGTTTAAAACTTACCTCAGGGTTTTTTACTTACCACTGGTGGAGCTACACGCCTGCCAGCCCGTCGGTGCGCCATGCGTCAGACGTAATGACGCGCATGCGGACTGGCGGGGCTTCTTCACGGAATCACTCACGTGACTCCAAAGTAAAATTAGCTTTCCTCACTGCATGCAGGTACAGCAGACAGTGAAGAAAGCTCATGGCACAGTGGCCTTCATTGCGAGAGGATTTGAGTTTAGGGGCAAGGAGGTCCTACTGCAGTTGTACAGGGCTATGGTGAGTTCATACTGTAAGTTATAGGAGGAGAATTAAGCCATTCCGCTCATCATATCTACTCCATCATTCAATCACGTCTGATCTATCTATTCCTCTCAACCACACTCCCCTGCCTTCTCCCCATAACCCCTGACACCCGTACTAATCAAAAAGGTATCAATCTTCGCAGTAAAAAAATCCATTGACTTGACCTCCACGGCCTTCTGTGGCAATCATGATGTTGCGGGTCGAAAACCTTCTTCTAACATTCAGGTCCCGACCAGACACACCACTTATCCATGTCCTCCAGAGATGCTGCCTGACCCACTGAGTTGCTCCTTGTGTCCTAATAATCAGTGATACCGGGTAACTATATCTTCGTAGCACAATAATGAAGCCCATCATGTATTAGGTATTCTGCGGTAATTCCAGCATGGGTTATGAACGATGTGTAGTACAGTTTGAACAGTACTCTTACAATTGCTTTTTTGATGCCTTACGTTTTTCAGCACATCTGATGCAGAAACAGTGCAGGACATTATCACCACCTCTCTCTCCCTAATATAATAGCAGAATTGGATTCCACCTTTTGCCTTTATTATCCTTAATGAGCAAATATCCAGCACTGGCAGGAGGTTATAGATCACCCTTGTACGGAATAGGGCCATTCAGCCCCTGCAAAACATCTGTTCTAAATCTCTGAAAGAGCTTTCCAATTAGTCAGAGCATCCTGCTATCACCCACAGCCAGGAAATTATCTCCTTCCAGCAGTCGCTCAATACCAGTTGAAAGTTATTCATGAATCTGCTTCCACCAGTCTCTCCCGCAGTGCCTTCAGATCATAACAACTCCCTGAGTATTTGTTTTCTCTCTCCACCTTACTGTTGTTATCTGGATGTGTTTATAAAGGCAAGGATCCCATTTATTCTTTTTAAAGACTTCTCAACGTCTTCTGTCATGTTCAAAGCTTCCGTTTAGTTTCGGTTTAGAGCTACAGCATTGACACAGGCCCTTCAGCCCCTCCAATTCCATTCAGATCATCGATCGCCCGTTCACCCACTTTCTCATCAGCTCACTCTGCACTCGGGGCAATTTACAGAGGCCACCCAGAGGAAACTCATGCTGATAATTGCTCGTTTCTAAGTTTCCCCCCAGTCTAGTTTCAGTACAAACACCGAATCAAGCACTTGAAACAACTAAATTTTATTTTATCAAAAGCACGTCACAGATCACATACTGTACCTATCCCACCACAGGCGCGATCCTTGTGTCTGCCTATTCAAGCCCTCTAGGCCTCGCTCAGACAGAGACACCCCAGAGGTTCACACAGTCCCGAGCGCTCTTCCAGAAGATCGATGCTGAGCCTCATGATCACAGACTTTTATATGTCCTGGGACCTCGAGGGGCTGATCCACATGGGGGTGGTCTCTCAATAACCCAATTACAGATATCGATTAACCCCATACATAACAGGCATTCCCCTAACCCAATGATACAACAGTTCAATACATTGTATTCACAACGGACTTCGAGAGGAAGTCAACTTGGAAACATTTACCCTGAATTACAGAAAAACCAGACGAGGCTCAACACCTCATCAAAATTAACACTTGGCAAAGTCAAACTCTGCAACATTATTTACAACTATTTACAAGGTGTATGTCTGGTTTGCAGCCATCCAATCCATTCTATGCATTTTGCACCAGATTGACAGGGTTTTCAGCTCTTCCCATTCTTTGCTTACAAATTGTATCTAAGCTCCAGACACTCTGGCATCTCTCTGCAGCTTGTCCCAGCTCTGCAGAGAGTAATTCCAATTTGACTAAATCTCCCAGCAACCCTGAAACGTAACCCCATTTTGAAGTCCTAGCTGCTCCAATTTAGTCAGGATTAACATTCCTTCCTTTTATCATAATGATAACCAAAGTGGCTCAGTAATCAGCTAACCAGATATACATAAGTGTGCTTTACATTTCCCATCTATCAGTAACACAAGGTGATGATGTTTCTTCTCAGAATCTTGTCAAGCGTCCTGAGTTTTCATGGGCATAACTTTACAAGTTCTGTCTGAGGAGTCTTCACCTCCCGCGTTTTCGTGGGCGCGAATTCCTTCCATCCATGTTCCTGCCCAGTCTTCCATCAACTTCCACAGTCGAACCTAAACCCTAGAATAACCTAAGAAACTTGGGACAAAGCAAGTTACCATCATGCACTCCTGCTTTCCCACACATTTGCTATTTCTATTTCACTTGAACCTATTAACCTATTCTATTATCTATAGAACCTATTATGTTGTACTATATTCCTATATCCCTATTCCTATTCTGTTCCCTAATATATTCTTTATTACTCTAGGATCGCCACTAATTATCCTTCTTCATACTCACACGGTGTTATACTATGTATATCTGAAGACGGGTAATCATATAATGTTCAGCTGGGTTCGGTCCAGATTCATCTACAGGCGTGACTTTAATTTGAAGCAAACCATGATAAATGTTCCAATTTAATCAAATTCAGTATCAGCCTTCAATTTACTATTTCAAATTTCAATGCCCATTTCCTCTTCTCATTCCACAACATTGTAGCCGATAATCCAATTCCCTTCCAATTCCTGTGGAATTCCCAGCTGTTCAATTTTAAACGATCAATTTCATCCTAAGTCCAATCAAAAATGTCAAATCCAGGGACAATTTCCTTCCACCTTAATAATATAAGCCTCTTTACCATCAAGGGTTAAACAATTCAAATACATCGGCCAAAAACACATCAGTTCTGCTATTCCCAATACAATTCAAGTTTCCCCCTACAGCTAACCAAGTCTGTCCTCCATTTTCTCTTATGTATGTGTGCACTCCTCACGATGGTAACTCGTTACTATACTGATTCTCCACTATGTTGGTTCTTTACTCGGTTAGCTCTTATTATGTTAGCTTTTTACTATGGTGGCTTTGTTCTCTGTCTAGGGGTTCTTGTTTTTATTCTATTGGTTCTGTTCATTGTCTAGGGGTTCTCGCTTTTACAGTTCTCAACTACTGAATAATTTCTTAATCCGGTCTCTCAATGGGAAGTCCTGATGCTCACAGTTCCTCTTTTAAGCATTTCCAATTATATTCCAATCCCAATTTCAATTCCCATTTTAAGTTTCAGATTTAATTCCAATTTTAATCCCGATTTTAATTCCAACTCTCATATTCCCTAAGTAATTCCATGTTACCAGATCTTCCCAAGTTCCATCCTTCTTGATGCCCCTTTGACCAATCCTTTCCATCTTTGTCCACCTTTCTGAGGACGAGATAATAACAAAGTCACAAAACACACGGGGGCGCCGTCCTGTATGGTTATGGCTGCCCAGCATGCAGCTGTCCCTTTTTTCACCTATTTTTTTTAATTTTTAGTGAGTTAAAGTGTTTGTTTTTGGAGGTTTAGTATTTTTTATGTGGAGGGGGGGGGGGGGGGGGAGGGGGAAAACTGCTTTTCAGGGTCCCTACCTGGTCGGAGAGGCGGCTTTCCTCCGAGCAGCACCTTTGACCCGTCCTCGCGGCCTACCAGCGGGCCTTGAGCGGCGTTTCCTGAGGGGACCGGCCAGAACCTTGGCGGCGGCCCAGCGCTGGAGCACTATCGCGGAGCGGGCGATGCCTCGCCTGGGTTGCCGCACTGGAACTCTGGTATGCTAGGACCACCGATGATACATCGCGGAGCTACGGGTCTGTGGAGCGGCCAGCTGCGGGCAGGGGTGCTGAACTTTACATCGGGAACCTCGGATCTCTCGCCGAGATCGCCAGTGATGGAGCTCCGTCCAGCGCGGCGTGTCGGCTTCGGAAGCTACAGTCTCGGGTAAGAAAGCGGCCGTTCCAGGTATCCCAAGCCACTGAGAGGATTCTCCCGACGCCGGAGCACCATCATCCAGCGAGAAGGGCCTGGAATATCGGGCCTCCATAAAGGCGACTGTGGAGGCCTTAATAGGCCCGACTATGGGTGGGCATGGGGATGGGGACTGGACTTTGTGCCTTCCCTCATAATGGGAATCATTATGCGGTGATGTTTTTACATTTAGATTTTTTTATTATTGGTATGTTTTATTCTCTTTCTAATGTGCTGCCATGGCAACCCGCATGTCACTACACCAATTGGTGTATGTGAAAAATAAAGAACCTTTGAACCTTTGAAGTCAGTTAATAATCAAAATCCAATTAGTCCTGTCAGATTCCACAAGTCTATTCCAAATTTTGAAAATTTTAAAGTCCCTCCAATTCATCATACAATTTCAAGGCCGAATTCACAATTTACAATTTTATTTCTAAAACCCATAATTTAGACGCAATTCAGGTATTTTACTCCAAACCACAGAGACATATTTTATTTGAAATCAGTCCTTTAGGGTGACGTTTGTCCCAGAAGCCGTTATAAATCGTCGATGTTGTTTCTATCAAAGATGATCAAAGTGTCCTTTATTCTCCTTCCTTTTATTCCTTCAGTAGCTAGGTGATATTAAAGTTGGGCATTAGGGTAGGTCTTTTTCTTCCTCCTTTCTGATGATGGTGTCGGTTACTAGGGAGTGGAGATACTGAGGAGCATGTCGCTCTGCCTGTTGGCCTTCCCAAACGTCTTAAAGGGGCAGGACAGTATCAATTCTTCCTGCTAGTCACCTTTTTCTGGGGAGCTACATTACCCTTCGCTGTCTTCTTTCCGTTCTTAGGTGTCTGTGCATTATTTTACCTCACTCCCCACATAGTCTCGTGTTGACATACTGTCCTGCAGGCACAAAGCTCAACAATACATTAGTTCAATATCTTCTTTTCCCCACTCCCATTCCTCCTGCACAGTAAGCTTGTTACTTCTCTCCCTAGTGCCATTTCCATTCCTCAGTTGTTATCTCTTTTCATGCTAGCTACTATGTTTCCTGTCGTACTTCTTCCTTTAGTGAGGGTTCTCTGAGAGTCGGATTCTCCTATTTGGAAGGGGTGGTGTTCCGGTTTAATGTACAGTGCTGTTTCTCAGGCCAGGTGAGGACGCCTTTAAATTTTATCAGATGGTATTGGTGCTAGCTGGCAGGTCAGGGCCACCGAAATGGGTTGGACAGTTGGAATGTCCCTTCCCCCTGATCCCCCTGCCAGTGTCCCCATCCTCTACCTTCAGGGCCACAGGAGCCTCGGTCGCCTCTTGGAATCCATCGGTTTCCGTGACCCCGTGACCTCCTCCTCTGCCCCCCTCCCTCCTGATGATATTCTCTCATGGGACACGACCGACCCCAGCGCCCAAATCCCCCACAACTAAAACACTGATCGGGCCAGATTGCTCTACAACCTCGCCAGCCAAACCTAGGACATGTTGGTTCTGTAAATGGGAGGTCTATCCAGGCCTTAAAGTCCTCTTCCTCCTTATCCTCATTCATTCTTATCTCTTTTATTCGGGCCTCTAATCTCCGTGCTGCTGTTCAACTAGGCTGCCTTGATGTCTTATTGTCTGTGGCCTGGGGAACATTTATACCTGTTGCGGGCATTTCCCTACAAACACATTGTCCAGGGGTAGTTCTTACTAAATTCTCTTTTGTGGTGACTTGTTCGGACACCATATTATCTATGTCCGGACTAATCCATCCATATTCTCCCCTTATCTCACCCCCTGAAAGGCTATTTGTTTTATCTTCAAGACTTCAAGAAAGATTATTTTATTCTTTCACTTCTGGAATCCCTAATTAGTTTCGGCACCCATGTCGATGAGGTCTTCTTTCTAGCTCCTTGGTTTCCGCTATTGTCCTCAACCCATAGGAGGACAATCCAAGGAGATAGAAGATCTCTTCCTGATGTTTCTATGTTAGATCAAATTTAGGGGGAGGAGCCGAAGTCAACACCGACTCCCCCCATGTGCCCCGCCCGCAAGCTGCGCACGGTTCCCCCGAATTGGGAACGTGAGAGTTCTGTGAGGGGCACTGTGGCTCTATTTCTTCAAGGGGTGCAAACCCTTTCTCATTCTTACCCAATTTACCCAATTTAATTTCCGTCGGCACCTTCCCTTTAAGAGCCGGTTCAGCAGTCTCCTTTCTGAAAGACAACACTCCCTCCTGCTCCTGCTCCTGCTGTTGGCTTATTAATTCTCCTTGTCCCCGCTCTGAAATGTCTTGAGAAGGATCAGTTCTATTGTCTTCTCCTATTCCCAATTTACAAGCTGCCATTCTTAGGGTGGACAGTAAAACAATTTCTTTATATTTTATTTTTTTTGTGACGAATGCCTTCCACATCTGAATTAACTCGTTTGCTTCTTCTCTAGTCCCATAATTCTTAATGATTCTCTCTATATAGTTTATCCCGATTAAATGCTTTATTCCCCCCAACGGCCAAAGTTGATCTTTCAAAAGTGGGTTTAATTTCCCCGATAATCAATAACCCAAAACACATCCCTATATAAACTATAAGCATCCAGTAAACCCCACTATAATTAATCCTCGTCATGGTGCAATCAATCAGCAGGATGACTCCTCCGCCGATGGAGCGATCAAAGGAGTACAACCCCTGATCAAACCACTCCGATTCAGATTCTTACAAAACAATCTTAAACAAATACGAATATCTAAATTAAACACTACGAATATCTAACTTGAACACACACTCGCTTCAAGTTTTAAATCTTTAACCACTCGCACAAGCAGCAACACAAATGACGGACCGCGAACTTAACACAATCTAATCTTAACTTTTAATTTCTCTAAATTTATTTACATGCAGAGAATATTCACAAAATCCGGACTCTGTTCTAATGATCTCGATTAGACCCTTTCCCAAGCCCGCGAATGATCGATCCGCTCCGACTCATGGTGCCGAAATTCAATGCAAAAACCACACCGTGGGCCCCATTCTTTGCTTGCAAATTGTATCTAAGCTCCAGACACTCTGGCACGCCTCGCAGCTTGTCCCAGCTCTGCAGAGGGTAATTCCAATTTGACCAAATCTCCCAGCAACCCTGAAACTTAACCCCATTTTGAAGTCCTAGCTGGTCCAATTTAGCCAGGATTAACAATGCGGTCACAGGAAGAATGTTCAAACTCTGAACGTAACCCCGAGGTCGGGATCGAACCGGGTTCTCTGGCAATGCGAGGAAGCAGCTCGACCAGTTGCATTCCAGGTCTCTGTTCATGCTCCCTCTTTGGCAGTTTAGGTTAGTTTACTTTAGAGATACAGTGCTGAAACAGGCCCTTCAGCCCATCAGGTCCGCGCCGACCAGCGATCCCCGCACATTAACACTATCCTACACACACTAGGGACAATTTTTTACATTTACCAAGCCAATTTACCTACATACTTTGGAGTGTGGGAGAAAACCAAAGATCTTGGAGAAAACCCACGCAGTCACGGGGAGAACGTACAAACTCCATACAGAATGCACCCGTAGTCGTGATCAAACCTGGGGCTCTGGCGCTGTAAGCGCTGTAAGGCAGCAACTCTAGCGCTGTGCCACCGTGCCACCCAAAGTTGTACTTTGACTTTCCTTGGTCCTGTTTTTTTCATTAATTGAACGGATTTATTTATTTATTTAAACTAAATTTTCATTTATTGAAGGGGCTGAGCGCTAGCGCAGCGGTAGAGTTGCTACTTTACAGCACTAGAGACTAGGTTCAATCCTGACTATGGGTGCTGTCTATACGGAGTTTGTACGTTCTTCCCATGACCACGTGGGTTTTCTCCAGGTACTCCAGTTTCCTCCCACACTCCAAAGACGTACAAGTTTGTAGGTTAATCGGCTTTGATAAAATTGTAAATTGTCCCTCGTGTGTAGAATAGTGTTAGTGTGCGGGGTGATCACTGGTCGGCACGGACTCGATGGGTTGAAGGGCCTGTTTCCACGCTGCATCACTAAAGTCTGAGGTCTAAATTATTGTTTTTAATCTATTGAGTACTCTGTTTACAAACCTGTTGTGCTGTTGCAAGTTAGAATTTTGTGGTTCCATTTCTGGACATATGACAATAAAACACTTAATTCTTGACTCTAGCTTTGTCTCCTGATCTCTCTGCATTAAACATTATTTGCTCTTGTTGGGCTTTTTGCTGTTCTCTACCCTGGTGCCATTTTTAATAAACAATAAAAAACATTCAATGCAAATTCATTGTACAATTACAGACCAGGGAGGAGGAACGTAGCTGGAGGCTTTGGAAAAGGTGCAGAGGGGGGTTGACCAGAATGATGCCTGATATGGGGCTATAAACCACACATAGAGGTTGTAGAGACTGGGATTGTTTCCTTTGGAATGCCGGAGGTTGAGGGGAGACCCGATTGAAGTATATAATATGATAAAAGGCATAGACAGGGTAGAAGTGTCAAAGGCTAGAGGACATAGCTTTAAGGTGAGAGGGGCATAGTTTAAAAGAGATTTGCATGGCAGGTTTTTTAACACAGAGGGTGATGAGGAGGAGGAGCCATCTTGGGGAACGGCTGTTAACCAGCAGCCGTCCGTTTAATTCATTTCATTTAGTTTTGTTCGTCGTTTTTTCGGAGAAATGGACTTCTTATTGTGGGGGGAAGGAGGTAACCTTACTTCTAGGTCCCTACCTGGTCGGTGAGGCAGCTTTTTCTCTGGGCTGCCCGTCGACCCGTCCTCGTGGCCTACCAGCGGGCTTGGAGCGCCGTTTCCTGGTGGGGACCGCCCAGCACCTCGGCTTCGGTGGCGGCACAGCGCTAGAGCGCCATCGCCGAGTGGAGCGGGCGATGCCTTGCCTGGGTCGCTGCGCTGGATCGACGCGCTGGAGCTCCGGTGAGCTGGACCGCTGAGAGCAACACCTCCGGGCTGCGGGTCTGCGGAGCGGGCGGCGCCGACTTTAACATCGGGAGCCTGGGAGCTCCAACTCGGTGCGTCCCTGTCGGCTTCGGAAGCCGACAATCCCTGCTAGGAAGCGGCCGTTCCAGGTGGCCCAGCCGCTGTGAGGACTCTCCCGACGCCGGGGCAAGACCACCCGGCTAGAACGGCCAGGAACATCGGGCCTCCGTTGAGGCAACAGCGGTGGCCTTAATAGGCCTGACTTTTGGGAGAACTGGGGTTGGGGACTGGACTTTTGTGCCTTCCCCCACAGTGGTAACCACTGTGGGGGATGATTTTTCTGTGTGTAAGGTACTTTGTTAGTCTGTGTCCAAGATGGCTGTCGGAAGAGAGAGTGGACGCTGGCGCGCTTTAGCTGCCGCTGCTCTCTCTTCACATTGTGTTTTTTATTTTATTTTTATTTTGTGTCTTTGGAGCGATTTCTATCTTTAATTTGTGTATTGATGATGTCCTTATTATTTATTTTTCTCCGACTATATGTTTTTTTCTCTTCTGTTTAATCTTTGTAAGGTGACCTTGAGATTTGAAAGGCGCCCGAAAATAAAATTTATTATTATTATTATTATGAATACCTGGAACGTGCTGCCATGGGTCGTGGAGGAGGCAGTGGCGTTTAAGAAGCATTTTGATAGGCACATGGATATGCAGGGAATGGAGGGATATGGGTTATGTGTGGGCAGTTAAGTGTTGGTCTTAGCATCATGTTCAACACAGACATTGTGGGCTGAAGGGCCTGCACATATGATGTACTGTCCTACATTCTATGCTCTATATTCAATATTCTATGTTCTAGTTCTAGTTCTATCTTCTATGTACTATATTATGTTCTATGGTCTATGGTCCATGTGCTAATTCTATGTTCATGGTCTATGTTCCAGTTCTATGTTCTATGTTCTAGTTCTATGTTCTAGTTCTATGTTCTATGTTCAATGTTCTACATTCTATGTTCTATGTTCCATGTTCTACATTCTGGTCTATGTTCTACATTCTATGTTCTATGTTCCATGTTCTACATTCTGTTCTATGTTCTACATTCTATGTTCTATGTTCAACATTCTATGTTACATGTTCTACATTCTATGTTCTATGTTCTACATTCTATGTTACATGTTCTACATTCTATGTTCTATGTTCTACATTCTATGTTACATGTTCTACATTCTATGTTACATGTTCTATATTTTATGTTCTATGTTCTATGGTTTATGCTCCATGGCCTATGTTCTCGTTCTATGCTCCTACTCACAATAAAATATTCCACAATTTGGTGTTATTTATAAACATTGAAATATCGCCTCTGACCTGTGCCCATTTTTAAATTCAGAACTAAAAAAAGGCCAGTGATCCTTATGCAAAAGCTATCGTGTTCTCCCGTCATCCCAATGGGCTGGGACTGAGTTTGATACAAGGGAGCTTGTAGGGTTAGCTGGACTGCTCTCCGTCTGAAGGTCAGTGAAAACAAATGCAACTAAGGACGGCTGTCAAAAATGTACAGAATTGACTCAAACAATAGCTGTAACATCTTTAATAAGCTTGCAAATTCTTAAAACATTTGTTTAATATTATGCAAAATAGGTGAGATGTATTATTAACAGTGTTTCAACACCTGCAGTGTGTTCCTGGCACCCATCGATAATTTAAATTTCAGGCCAACTTTCACTTCTCATCTGTCTTAATTATGCTTGATTTCTCTTACATCTTTTTCACTGAAGTTGGTTTCTTACCGCCTCCTTTGTCAGTCTAATATATCTGACCATGGCAGATGATCTTGGGGATTGTAGCCCTGTTACTGCACTGCATTGTTCAATGTTTTATATGTTCTATGTATTGGGTGGTTCCAGGTTGTGGCTACATTGGAGCAGCTTGATTCGGACTACAGCGTGGAGATGACATCGTCCTTCCTGCATAGCTGGAACTCTCAAAAGTGTGGGCCGATTGCCGTATCTAGGGTTCAAAGCCATTGTTTGGATCTTCAGGTGGATCATCCGTTGGCACCTCAGGCTGCAGAGAGTTGGAAATTGTTGGAAATGCAGAGGGTAACACAGTGGTGCAGCTGGTAGAGCCACTGCCTCACATTGCCCCGAGACCGGGATTCGATCGTGACCCTGGGTGCTGTCTGGAGAACGGATCTTGGCTTCATCCTGAGCGGGGAGTTGGATTCATGGGAGGTGGTCTTGGAGGGGAGGATTCTCCTCAAACTGCGGAGCATCCAGGACAATACAGCTCACCCCCTCCATGTCACACTGGTCAAGCAGAGGAGCACCTTCAGCAACAGACTGGTTCCACCAAGATGCAGGCCAGAATGCCACAGGAGATCCTTCTTCCCTGTGGCTATCAAACTGTAAACTCCTCCCCCTTCTGTCGTAGGGTTGACCGACTCCCCTCCCCCCCACCTCTACTCACCAATCTTTATATATCTCCAATCCTTTCCATTTCTCACTTTAATTACATGTTTTGTGTGTCTTGTTGTGTTTTATGACTGTTGGGAGACCAATTATCCTCCTGGGATAAATAAAGTTCTATCGTATCGTATTGTATCGTATCATCTGTGGTGAGTTCACACGTCTCTATGTGTGGGTTTCCTCCTGATGCTCTAGTTTCCTACATTCCAAAGAAGTGTGGGTTTGAAGACTAATTAGCCTCAGTAAATGTGCCCCTAATATGTAAGTAGTAAATGAAAAAGTGGGATGATATAGAACAAGTGTGAATGGGTGATAGATGGGCAGCGTGGACCCGATGGGCAGAAGAGCCTGTTTCCATGCTGTATCTCAGGAAAAAAGTGCTTCAGTCTTGCCATCTTCTTCTTTGTGCTTATGGCGTGCACAGCCTAAAGTTGTAGGACAACTTGTTCTATTTGATCTTACTTGATTGTGCACGCCAGGTTGATTGCATTCGTCGAAACAGGGCAGACCAAGTGAAGGTTGCAATCTCTAAAAGGCTAAACACGACCACGAGGTCGTGTAATTAGCGTGCCAAGGACACGTAAGTGGGACAGGGACTTAAACCAGTATCTGCAGTTAGCTCCTACACAATACAGACTACTTGCATATTACATGTACTGGGCTTACAGGCATTTTGACTAACACGCTGGTTCTAATTACTGTTGAAGTTTAATTTACGCACACCTATATTTGGAATAATGTGCTCAAGATTATGCCTGGCACGTTTGAGAACATAGCCATGTACAGTGCCCAGCATATGTTTGATTTACACGTTTCGTGATTTGCACATTGTTATTCATGCACGTAACCACAGTGTAAGACACGAGTTGCCTGCACCAGGTTTTAGAGTCAGCAAGATTGAAGGATGGCAATTTATTTCCAACTTAAAGACACAAAATGCTGGAGTAACTCAGTGGGACGGGCAGCATCTCTAGATAGAAGGAATGGGTGATGTTTCGGGACAAGACCCTTCTTCAGACCTTTCTTGACCTGAAACGTCACCCATTCCTTCTATCCAGTGATGCGACCTGCTCTGCTGAGTTACCCCAGCATTTTGTGTCTATCTTCGGTGTAAACCAGCATCTGCAGTTCCTACATATTTCCAACTTAGGATGGGTGGGGAACTGGAACATAGAACAGTACAGCACAGGAACAGGCTCCAAATGTCTGTACAATATGGGATGCCAAGTTAAAGTAATCTCCTCTGCCTGCACGCGATCCATATCACTCTATCCTTACATTTTCTGCATATACATGCGCCTATCCAAAAGCCTTTTAAATGCAGCTATTGTTTCTACCTCCACCACCATCACCTGCAGTGTGTTCCAGGCACCCACCACTCCCTCATTAATAAACTATTTTCCCCTCTCCCATCAGGCAAGAGGTACAGAAGTGTGAAAAGAAGGGTCTCGACCCAAAACGTCACCCATTCCTTCTCTCAAGAAATGCTGCCTGTCCCGCTGACTTACTGCAGCATTTTGTGTCAAAATCCCTCCTCAGTTGGGATCTGATCACAAAATGCTTCAAATTCACTGCGATACACTCGTTGTATTTTCCTCAACCCTGGCAGGAATGTGGTGAATGTGTGAAGATTAATAGCAGCCATACATAATCATATTCATTGATCCGAGGCAAAAAGCAATTCTTACGTTGGCGTATTAATCCATGACAACGTTTTTATTGAATTTACACTTTGTGTTCAGCTTTAGGCCAAAGGCATTGGTCGGTTGGTTGGCTGTGTATGAGCTGAACGCCTGCTGTTACTAAGCAAGTATAAATGTGGCAGATCAAGTTTGTCGATCTCCTTGGGTCAGCGACCACCCAACATGCCGCTATAGGCGCCAGCAGCAGAACTTGTGCAAATCACAGTCCATTAACCAATTTCTGGCTGCACAATAATGCATTCCTTGGTTGTTATTCCTAGCAAGCTCTGCCAAGCAGTGGGTAGAGTTGCTGCCTCACAGCGCCAGAGACCCGGGTTCAATCCTGACTATGGATGCTGTCTGTACGGAGTTTGTACGTTTCTTGACCTGCGTGGGTTTTCTCCGGGCGCTCCTGATTCCTCCAACACTCCAAAGACGCGCAGGTTTGGAGGTTAATTGGCTCGGAGAAAACTCTGAACATTAATAGCCCATTATCTGTTATTTGCACTTTATCAGTTTAGTATTCATGTGTGTATATATTTATATAATGGTATATGGACACACTGATCTGTTCTGTAGTCATGCCTACTATGTTCTGTTGTGCTGAAGCAAAGCAAGAATTTCATTGTCCTATCAGGGGCACATGATAATAAACTCTGTTGACTTGACTTGTGTAAAAATTGTAAGTTGTCCCTGGAGCGTAGTGTGTGCTCGTGTACGGGGACCACTGGTCGGTGCGGACTCGGTGGGCCGAAGGGCCTGTTTCCACACTGTATATCTAAATTAAACTAAACTAAACTAAACTAAAGTAAATTAAACTAGACTAAAATGAGGGGGTTGATGCAGTAGGAGGTTGAGACTCTAAACATTGCATCTCACCATCAATTGTAAGTCGCAACAGGGTTTTCATATTCTTATTAATTACCAGTGGCAGAGTCTCCCTGCTTGTAATGGACCTGATCTAGTCCCGACCTGCTGGCAGAAAATAGGATAGTGGGCAAATGTTTGGGCAAATGTCTTTGTAGCCTCTACAAAGCCTCAAACTCTTTGTAGAGTTACAAAAACAAGCCCAGCGCAGATGAGGCAACCATTTTGCCAAACATGAGCCAAGACCTACCAGATCTCCTGGTCGCTAACCATTTTAACTCCCCTTCCCACTCTCAGGTCACACGCAAACTAAAGGAACAGCACCTCATACTCTAGTTTACAACCCGACGGCATGGTCTGAAGAAGGGTCTCAACACGAAACATCACCTACAGTATTCCTTTTCTCCAGGGATGCTGTCTGACCTGCTGAGTTACGTCAGCTTTTTGGGTCTATCTTCGGTCTGGACATTAAATTCTCCAATTTTATGTAATACCCTCCCCAACCTACCCCATTACCTGTACACACCCATATCTCTCACCATCCCGGCCCATTCACCCTGCTCCTTTCCACTCCATCGTACCCTTATCTCACATCTCTGAGCCCCTCAATTCCCTTTTTAACCCCCCCATCTTTCCTGCCCCCCTGTTCCCTCCACCCCATATCTCTCCCTCTGACTTTGCTCTTCACTCCCCTTTCCTGATAACTTTGTCTCCTTTTCATCCCTCCCCCTTGTAATTTACTCCACCCAGCTTCCAATCAACCCATTTACTTGTGTCCACTCGCCAGGCTTTGTCCCAACTCCCACTTCTCTTTTCCAGCTCCGGTGAACCTTCTGGTGAAGGTTCTGGTGAACCTTCTCTGCACTCCCTCTATGGCAATAATGTCCTTCCTCAGATTTGGAGACCAAAACTGTACGCAATACTCCAGGTGTGGTCTCACCAAGACCCTGTACAACTGCAGTAGAACCTCCCTGCTCCTATACTCAAATCCTTTTGCTATGAAAGCTAACATACCATTCGCTTTCTTCACTGCCTGCTGCACCTGCATGCCCACTTTCAATGACTGGTGTACCATGACACCCAGGTCTCGCTGCATCTCCCCTTTTCCTAGTCGGCCACCATTTAGATAATAGTCTGCTTTCCTGTTTTTGCCACCAAAATGGAGAACCTCACATTTATCCACATTATACTGCATCTGCCAAACATTTGCCCACTCACCCAGCCTATCCAAGTCACCTTGCAGTCTCCTAGCATCCTCCTCACAGCTAACACTGCCCCCCAGCTTAGTGTCATCCGCAAACTTGGAGATATTGCCTTCAATTCCCTCATCCAGATCATTAATATATATTGTAAATAGCTGGGGTCCCAGCACTGAGCCTTGCGGTACCCCACTAGTCACTGCCTGCCATTGTGAAAAGGACCCGTTTACTCCTACTCTTTGCTTCCTGTTTGCCAGCCAGTTCTCTATCCACATCAATACTGAACCCCCAATGCCGTGTGCTTTAAGTTTGTAAACTAATCTCTTATGTGGGACCTTGTCGAAAGCCTTCTGGAAGTCCAGATACACCACATCCACTGGTTCTCCACTATCCACGCTACTAGTTACATCCTCGAAGAATTCTATAAGATTCGTCAGACATGATTTACCTTTTGTAAATCCATGCTGACTTTGTCCAATGATTTCACCACTTTCCAAATGTGCTGCTATCCCATCTTTAATAACTGACTCTAGCAGTTTCCCCACTACCGATGTTAGACTAACTGGTCTGTAATTCCCCGTTTTCTCTCTCCCTCCCTTCTTAAAAAGTGGGGTTACGTTTGCTACCCGCCAATCCTCAGGAACTACTCCAGAATCTAAAGAGTTTTGAAAGATTATTACTAATGCATCCACTATTTCTGGAGCTACTTCCTTAAGTACTCTGGGATGCAGCCTATCTGGCCCTGGGGATTTATCGGCCTTTAATCCATTTAATTTACCCAACACCACTTCCCGGCTAACCTGGATTTCACTCAATTCCTCCAACTCCTTTGACCCGCGGTCCCCTGCTATTTCCGGCAGATTATTTATGTCTTCCTTAGTGAAGACGGAACCAAAGTAGTTATTCAATTGGTCCGCCATATCCTTGTTCCCCATGATCAACTCACCTGTTTCTGACTGCAAGGGACCTACATTTGTTTTAACTAATCTCTTTCTTTTCACATATCTATAAAAACTTTTGCAGTCAGTTTTTATGTTCCCTGCCAGTTTTCTTTCATAATCTATCGTTCCTTTCCTAATTAAGCCCTTTGTCCTCCTCTGCTGGTCTCTGAATTTCTCCCAGTCCTCCGGTATGCTGTTTTTTCTGGCTAATTTGTACGCATCATCCTTCGCTTTGATACTATCCCTGATTTCCCTTGTTATCCACGGATGCACTACCTTCCCTGATTTATTCTTTTGCCAAACTGGGATGAACAATTTTTGTAGTTCATCCATGCAGTCTTTAAATGTCTTCCATTGCATATCCACCGTCAACCCTTTTAGAATTAATTGCCAGTCAATCTTGGCCAATTCACGTCTCATACCCTCAAAGTTACCTTTCTTTAAGTTCAGAACCATTGTTTCTGAATTAACAATGTCACTCTCCATCCTAATGAAGAACTCAACCATATTATGGTCACTCTTGCCCAAGGGGGCACGTACAACAAGACTGCTAACTAACCCTTCCTCATTACTCAATACCCAGTCTAAAATAGCCTGCTCTCTCGTTGGTTCCTCTACATGTTGATTTAGATAACTATCCCGCATACATTCCAAAAAATCCTCTTCCTCAGCACCCCTGCCAATTTGATTCACCCAATCTATATGCAGATTGAAGTCACCCATTATAACGGTTTTGCCTTTGTCGCACGCATTTCTAATTTCCTGTTTGATACCATCTCCAACTTCACTACTACTGTTAGGTGGCCTGTACACAACACCCACCAGCGTTTTCTGCCCCTTAGTGTTTCGCAGCTCTACCCATACCGATTCCACATCCTGCAAACTAATGTCCTTCCTTTCCATTGCGTTAATCTCCTCTCTAATCAGCAACGCTACCCCACCTCCTTTTCCTTTCTCTCTATCCCTCCTGAATATTGAATATCCCTGGATGTTCAGCTCCCAGCTTTGGTCACCCTGGAGCCATGTCTCCGTGATGTCTCTTGAACCTTCCCCTATGTTTAATCATCCACCTTCATGAAATCTAGATTAACACTACTGTTCAGTCCGGTAAACTGTTGCATTAATTAAGGTTGTACATGCCAAAGCTCCATCTACTCTCTCCTACGTATGTATGTGAAATATCTAATAGGACCATAGGAATCAGCAGCAATGATAGTCCGATTAATTACTACATTTGGTCATTATTCACATTCTTATCATTTTTATAACCATATAACAATTACAGCACGGAAACAGGCCATCTCGGCCCTACAAGTCCGTGCCGAACAATTATTTTCCCCTAGTCCCATCTACCTGCACTCAGACCATAACCCTCCATTCCTTTCCCATCCATATACCTATCCAATTTATTTTTAAATTATAAAATCGAACCTGCCTCCACCACTTCCACTGGAAACTCATTCCACACAGCTACCACTCTCTGAGTAAAGAAGTTCCCCCTCATGTTACCCCTAAACTTCTGTCCCTTAATTCTGAAGTCATGTCCTCTTGTTTGAATTTTCCCTACTCTCAATGGGAAAAGCTTGTCCACGTCAACTCTGTCTATCCCTCTCATCATTTTAAAGACCTCTATCAAGTCCCCCCTTAACCTTCTGCGCTCCAGAGAATAAAGACCTAACTTGTTTAACCTTTCTCTGTAACTTAGTTGCTGAAACCCAGGCAACATTCTAGTAAATCTCCTCTGTACTCTCTCTATTTTGTTGACATCCTTCCTGTAATTAGGCGGCCAAAATTGTACACCATACTCCAGAATTGGCCTCACCAATGCCTTGTACAATTTTAACATTACATCCCAACTTCTATACTCAATGCTCTGATTTATAAAGGCTAGCATACCAAAAGCTTTCTTTACCACCCTATCTACATGAGATTCCACCTTCAGGAAACTATGCACAGTTATTCCTAGATCCCTCTGTTCAACTGCAGTCCTCAATTCGCTACCATTTACCATGAACGTCCTATTTTGATTTGTCCTGCCAAGATGTAGCACCTCACACTTATCAGCATTAAACTCCATCTGCCATCTTTCAGCCCATTCTTCCAAATGGCCTAAATCTCTCTGTAGACTTTGGAAATCTACTTCATTATCCACAACACCACCTATCTTAGTATCATCTGCATACTTACTGATCCAATTTACCACACCTTCATCCAGATCATTGTACATGACAAACAACAGTGGACCCAACACAGATCCCTGAGGCACCCCACTAGTCACCTGCCTCCAACCTGACAAACAGCCATCCGCCATTACTCTCTGGCGTCTCCCATTCAGCCACTGTTGAATCCATCTTGCTACTCCTGCATTTATACCCAACAATTGAACCTTCTTAACCAACCTTCCATGAGGAACCTTGTCAAAGGCATTACTAAAGTCCATATAGACAACATCCACTGCTTTACCCTCATCAATTTCCCTAGTAACCTCTTCAAAAAATTCAAGAAGATTTATCAAACATGACCTTCCTGACACAAATCCATGTTGACTGTTCCTAATCAGACCCTGTTTATCCAGATGCTTATATATATTATCTCTAAGTATCTTTTCCATTAATGTGCCCACCACTGAAGTCAAACTAACAGGTCTATAATTGCTAGGTTTACTCTTAGAACCCTTTTTAAACAATGGAACAACATGTGCAGTACGCCAATCCTCCGGCACTATTCCCGTTTCTAATGACATTTGAAATATTTCTGTAATAGCCCCTGCTATTTCTACACTAACTTCCCTCAATGTCCTAGGGAATATCCTGTCAGGACCTGGTGACTTATCCACTTTTATATTTTTCAAAAGTGTCAGTACTTCTTTTTCTTTGAATCTCATAGTATCCATAGCTACTCTACTTGTTTCCCTTACCTCACATAATTCAATATACAATACAATACAATTCAATTTATTGTCATTTGGACCCCTTGAGGTCCAAACGAAATGTCGTTTCTGCAACCATACATTACAAACAAATAGACCCAAGACACAACATAATTTACATAAACATCCATCACATTGCTGTGATGGAAGGCCAAAAAAACTTATCTCTCCACTGCACTCTCCCCCCCGATGTCAGAGTCAAAGTCAAAGCCCCCGGCGGGCGATGGCGAATTGTCCCGCGACCATTAAAGCCACGCCGGGTGATGCAAGGTCGCACACCGGGTTCTTGGTGTTAGAGCCCCCGGCGTGCGCTCGCAGTCCCGCAGCCATTCCAAGCCGCGCGGGGCGGTGCTGTAAGGCCCCGCTCCAGGAGCTCTTCAACCCCGCAACTCGGGCGGGAGAAGTCGCCGTTGCGGAAGCCCCGAAAAGCGGTCTCCCTCCAGGGACCCGCGGGCTCCCGGTGCCGTCCGCCAAACCCGCAGTTGCAGCCACCGAATCTCCGAGGGTCGGGTCGCAGTAGCGTCCACCACAGCTCCACCCGCTCTGGACTCGGCCAGCTCCGCGACGGTGAGGTGAGTAGTCGGCACCACAGCCCCCGGTCTTCCTGTTGGAGGCCGCTCCTCGTTGCAGCCCCAATGACAACGGAGACCCGACAAAGAAAAGGTCGGGTCTCCCGTGCAGGGAGAGATTTAAAAGTTACCCCCTCCCCCCCCACACCACCCCCACCCCCCCCCCCCACACACATACCCCAACAAAAATAACAAAAACTACATAAAAACAAAGACATAAAATAATAAAAACGCAGACGGACTGCAGAGGCCGCTGCTGACGAAAGTCGCGCCGCCCACCGGAATGAGGGGATATCCTTCTCCTTCTCCAAGAAAAGACATTGTTCAATATCTCCCCCATCTCTTTTGGCTCTGCAGATAGCTGTCCACTCTGTCTCTCTAATGGACCAATTTTATCCCTCGTTATCCCTTTGCTATTAATATAGCTGTAGAAACCCTTTGGATTTACTTTCACCTTACTTGCCAAAGCAACCTCATATCTTCTTTTAGCTTTTCTAATTTCTTTCTTAAGATTTTTCATGCGAACAAGTTTCTTCCCAATTCCCAACTCCATTGATGAGATTTATTAATGTGCAGGAAGGAACTGCAGATGCTGGTTTACATAAAAGATAGACACAAGATGCTGGAGTCAAAGAGAGACACAAAATGCCGGAAAAGGTTCGGAAGAAGGGTCTCAACCTAAAATGTCATCCATTCCTTCTATCCAGAGATTCTACCTATCTCGCTGAGCCACTCCATGTGTCCATGAAATTTCTTAACGTGACTTAATTTGGATACAACAACATTTGGTAGTCTTTCTTCCAAACTCTTGTGCTATCAAAAGCCTTTATAATTGCAATCATTTCTGTGGGTTACCTGCCATTCTTCACTTTCCAGGAATCACGTCATCACAGTGGTGCAGCTGGTAGTGCTGCTATCTCACACCTCCAATACCCTGGGTTTAATGTGTAGGAAGGAACTGCAGATGCTGGTTTGTACCAAAGATAGACACAGAGTGTTGGAGTAACTTCGCAGGTCAGTCTGAGCCAACCCGAAATGTCACCATCCTTTTCCTCCAGAGATGCTGCCTGACTCGCTGCGTTACTCCAGCACATTGTGTCTCTCCTGGGTTTAACCTTGACATCCAATGCACTCTGTGTGGAGTTTGCATGATCTCCCTATGACAGTCTGAAGAAGGGTTTTGACCTGAAACGTCACCCATTCCTCTCTCCAGATTTTTCTGCCAGTCTCGCTGAGTTACTCCAGCATTTTGTGTCTATCTCCCTATGATTGCCTGGGTTGTCTCCAGGTTTCTTCCCACATCCCCAAAACATGTAGGTTGATAGATTATTTCGCCTCTGTAAATTTCTCCAAGTGTAAAGGTGAATGGTTGAATCAGCAGTGAGCTGAATGGAATGTGGGGAGCACAAAAAGAAAATTAAGTCGATGGATGGATTGGGGATGAAATGTCCACCCCACACCTGTAAAGGTGAGCAGGTAATGTAGCTGGTAGATCTGCTGCCTCGTGCAGAGCGCCAGAGACACGGGTTCAATCCTGACCTCAGGTGCTGCCGGTGTGGAGTTTGCCCGTTCTCCCTGTGACCGCGTGGGTACTCCATTTCCTCCCACATCCCAAAGACGTGCAGGTTTGTAGGTTAATTGGCCTCTGTGAATTGCCCCTTGTGTGTAGGGAGTGGATGAGAAAGTGGGATAACATTGAACTAGTGTAAATGGGTGATCGATGGTCGGCGTGGACTCAATGGGCCGAAGAGCTGGTTTCTATGCTGAATAACACAATTTCTCTAATGAGTTCAATTCTGTCCCTTCAATTTAGTTTAATTTAGTTTGGAGATATAGTGCGGAATCAGGCCCATCGGCCACTGAATCCATGCCGACCAGCGATCCCTGCACACGAACACCATCTTACACACACTTGAAACAATTTACAATTTTACCAAGCCAATTACCCTGCAAACCTGTATGTCTTTGGAGCAACCGGAGAAAAACCACACCAGTCTCGGGGAGAACGTACAAACTCCGTACAGCCAGCACCCGTATTCAGGATCAAACACGTGTCTCTGGAGCTGTAAGGCAGCAACTCTACCTCTGCACACTGAAGACGCAGCAAATCCTGGACTGCAGTTAAAATATAAGCATTGTTTTCAATAAAAGTGGTCCTTGAGAACAGAATAATTGTCTCTCAATGGGAACATGAATTGTTGGTCAATTGTGAAAAGCTACAGTATACAGTAAGTGAAATTAATAGCCTTTGTTCTGCCCAGACAGAACGCCAATGTTACTAGATTAAACAAAGTTCATGTGAACATCGGGCCAAGCAACTGGGTTTGGTTATTCAAAGGCCACTGAGCTATTTCGATCAAAGTACTCAAGGACTTAATCCCTCAGAGATTTAACAATATGGATTTAGCTCAGATTTGCAAGGGGCTTTATTTCAGACTATCTCAAAACACTGGATGATGTACACTACTACTGACAGGAATCGGATTAGCAAAGCTAAAACTGGCAGGCGTGAAGACCTAGCCTTTTCACAGAAAGTTATTACTTGCATTTGTAGTCCATGTTAATCGCATGCTCCAGGTCCCAGTGCAAGGCCAAGGTTTTTTTTAGAGATACAGCGCGGAATCAGGACCTTGGGCCCACCAAGTCCGCACCAACCAGCGATCTCCGCACATTAACACTATCCTACACACACTAGGGACAATTTACACTTGTACCAGGCAAATTAACCTACAAACCCGTATGTCTTTGGATTGTGGGAGGAAACCGATGATCTTGGAGAAAACCCACACGGTCACGGGGAGAACGTACAAACTCCATACAGATAGCACTCATAGACGGGATCGAACCCGGGTCTCCGGCGCTGCAAACGCTGCAAGGCAGCAACTCTACCACTGCGCCACCATGCCGCCCAAAGTGTGCCCATTTGTTCAAGAAGGGTCTCGAACCGAAATATCACCCAGACCGTCTCTCGAGTAATCCTACCTGGCCCGCTGAGTTACTCCAGCATTTTGTGTGTTTATCTTGTGTGATACTTGACCTTTTGGATCATGTAAATGATCAAAGAGGTCGTATTTGACTGGCAATATAATACGATCAGACAATGTTGACTGTCTGTCGATCTCTCCCACTCATCCATTCAAAGCTGTTCGATGTTTCTGATGTAATCTCAGGAACGCTCAGAGTAATGTATCCCTTGGGTATTTCAGCTGAGGAGTGAATCAATCTATAATAAAGTGGTTATTGCCTCTGCTAAAATAGAAGCGTGAAGACCTTGAATCTCGCCTGCTAATCATTCATGGCGTGCTGTAGGCAGCAACAACAACTTGCACATGCAGTGTAGGATGGAACCGCAGATGCTGGTCTACATGGTCTGAGGGTGGCACGGTGGTGTAGCGGTAGAGCTACTGCCTTACAGCAACAGAGACCCGGGTTCGATCCTGACTGCGGGTGCAGCCTGTACGGAGTTTGTACATTCACGCCCTGACCTGCATGGGTTTTCTCCGAGATCTTCGGTTTCCTCCCACACTCCAAAGAGTCTGGAGTCCGTCCATTAATCTATAGATTAATTGGCTTGGTATAAATATATTAATGTAATATTGTCCCTCGTGAGTGTAGCGTAGTGTTAACGTTCGGGGATCGCTGGTCGGTGTGGACTCGGTGGGCCGAAGGACCTGTTTCAGCACTGTATCTCTGAACTAAAGTGTTGCAAAGAGCCTCACAAAACCACAATCAGCCACAAGGTTTGGCACCAAGTGCTTAAGGAGGTAAATAGGGCAACTAACATTTCATTTAGTTTGAGACGTGTCGCTAAAGCAGGTAGGGAGTTCAGAACAGTGAACGACTTGTGACTTTCAGTGAATGCATAGAGGACATTATGAGTTTAGTTTAGTTTAGTTTAGAGATACAGTGGGGAAACAGGCCCTTTAGCCCATATAGTCCACATCAACCAGCGATCCCTGCACACTGACACTATCCTTAGGGACAATTTATAATTTTATCAAGCCAATTAGCCTACAAACCGGTACGTCTTTGCATTGTGGGAGGAAACAAGATCTCCCGGAGAAAACCCACCCCGGTCACGGGGAAGAACGTATAAAGTACATACAAGCAGCACCCATAGTCAGGATCGAGCCCGGGTCTCTGGTGCTGTAAGGCAGCAACTCTACCGCTGCACCGCCGTGCTGCCCGCGGTTCATGAATTAAAGGGCCTGTTCCACTTGGGCGTCATTTGCATATTGGCTATTCTATTTATTGCATTACAACAATGGAAATATTACAGAGATGAGTTGGTGGCTGCACATCACTAGAGGTAGCTCCTCCTGTGAACTGTTTGTAGCTCATGAGAAACAGACTTAATGTCAGAGCTCCATCATTGCAACTGTTAAATGCTGTATTCCACATTAATACTAATGCTATGGGCAAAATTCTTTAGACGTTTTTAGAAGCCAGTTCCACCAATGAAGCTATGTTAGGAAATCGTCTTGTTTTGTATAATTTTAATAATAACATCAACCACCAAATACTTAAATTAAAACGTTATCTACCTTATCCAGGACGGACTCCTGGACTTGTGGTACCTCCAGTCCAAAGGCTTCCACTGTGTTGGTGAACAGCAGTTGTCACTAAGGACAACCAGGAAGAAAGGAACTAAGAGTGAACAGGCAGTCATAAATTCATAATTGATTGGAGCAGAATTAGGCCATTTGGTCCATCAAGTCGACTCCGCCATTCAATCGTGGCTGATCTATCTTCCCCTCTTAACCCCATTCTCCTGCCTTCTCCTCATAACCCCTGACACCCATGCTAATCAAGAATCTATCTACATCTGCCATAAAAATAGCCATTGGCTTGGCCTCCACAGCCTTCTGTGGGAAATTATTCCACAGATTCGCCACCAGTCACTTGGAATGCTCATTGATACATTTGGATACAGTTTTTCACGCACGCTCAAAAGTTAAACATCGCACACTCACTGACTTAGATTGCAATTATTCAGGAAATACACATAGTTCTGCAGTAACTCAGCGGGTCAGGCAACATCCCTGGAGAACATACTATAGATGGGTGACGTTTCGGGTCGGGATTATTCATTTGTTTAAATAGCACACAAAATATTTGTGTTCAGGAAAATTAGAAAAATTATAACATTATTAAACACAACTCTTGAAGGGTGACACAGTGGAGCAGCGGTAGAGTTGCTACCTCACAGCGCCAGAGACCCGGGTTTGCGCCTGACTATGGCCGCTGTCTGTACGTCCTCCCTGTGAATGCTTGGGTTTTTTCCGGGTGCTCTGGTGTCCTCCCACATTTCAAAGACGTACAGGTTTGTAGGTTAATTGGCTTTGGTAAAAATTGTAAATTGTCTCTAGTGTGTTAGATTGTGTTAATGTTACAAGGATCGCTGGTCAGCGCAGACTCAGTGGGCCGAAGGGCCTGTTTCTGTGCTGCATCTCAAAAGTCAAAAGTCTTTCATGACCTGAAATACCAGCTCTGCTTTTTTCTCTCAGTCGATGATGCACGATCTTCAAGATTTGTTTTGGATTACCAGCAGATTTAAACTCCGTATAAAGTGTATTAGTTGGGGAATTGGAGGAAAAATAATTCTCAGTGAGAGTGGTTAAGATCTGTAACTCCCTGGTAGAATAAAAAGCTGTCATCTCATTCCAAACACTGGAATACCTCCTTGAAGATATCTTCAGTTTGTCCACATAACCTGTCACACCTCTGGCATTTAAATAAATATAATTTAATTTAATTTAAAGTCACAGTGTGGAAACAGCTCCTTCGGCCCACCGAGTCTGCACCGTCCAGCCATTCCCTGTACATTTACAATTTTTACCAACGCCAATTAACCTACAAACCTGTCCTTCTTTGGAGTGTGGTCTGAAGCCAGAGCACCCAGAGAAAACCCACTCGGTCATAGAGAGAACATACAATACAAGGGGAGAACAACCAGAGAGCAGTCCTGAACTACTAACTACCTCATTGGTGACCCTCGGACTATCCTTGATCGGACTTTGCTGGCTTTACCTTGCACTAAACGTTATTCACTTATCATGTATTTACACACTGTAAATGGCTCGATTGTAATCATGCATTGTCTTTCTGCTGACTGGATAGCATGCAACAAAATCTTTCCACTGTACATCAGTACACATGACAATAAACTAAACTAACTGAAAGACTACAATCTATAGGACTAGAACCAAGGGTCAGGATAGGTACAATGGACTGAATGGCCTCCAGACATGTTATGAATTTTCTGCAAAACTATCATTCATCTGACAGTTCTTCATCTCTATTCTTCTTCTTATCGAGTCCACACACAAGATTAGAAGTTGTTCAGCCAGAGCTGAACACACTTCTCGGCATCTGCACAATGGTGTCTGTCTTGCGCTTCTTGTGCGTCTTGTGCGTGGTGGTGGAAAGATTGGTTGAAACAGGGCCACGACGTGAACGCTCTTTCCTTGACCCCCTTCATCTCTATTGTAGAGCCTCTATAGGTGGCAGCTCAATGTAGACATAATTAAAACGGCATTGACAACTGGCACTATTCACACTTATGATTCCAAACACTCCTCCTCTTTTTTCCCTCATCACCAGCGCAGCGCACTGACTTGTGTGGGTCTGATTGGAGTGTTGGGCAGAATTTATGGAGAAGTAAGTACATGGGAAACATGAGAAGCACAATTAGTTGTGGATGGATCCATTACACAACCACAATTTAAGTTTAGTTCACTTAATATTTACACAGATTTAAATTTGTGTTACCCTCTTCTCTTACCTGCATCTCTATCACAACTGGAGCATCGATTTTTAGTGTAGTTTAGAACAGTGCTTCTTAAACTATTTCAGTGTCTTTGAGTCTTGAGTCTTTATCACAAAATTTCATTCACCCTCGACTACATTTTCTTATGTTTTTTGGTAATTTTCATCTTATTCTCCCTTGTGTATAAATGTTATATATAACTAGACCAAGTGGGACCCAACGTTCACACGGAAGGGCTAGTCCCCCAACGCAATATTCCACCTCTCCACCAATACCAATATTGGTGGCCAGGGGGGGGCTTTCAGGAGCGCTAGTATGGGTGTTGTGGGCTGAAGGGACTGGTTTCTAGAGAGCTAATATGGACATTGTGGGCCAAATGGATTCTTGGGGTGGCAGCTCAGTCACTCAAGCCTGATGTGCTGGCAGCTCACTCACGGCTGGTGGGCTGGCAGTTGACTCACCCATTTCAAGCAGGGTGCAAGGCCACCAAATTTAAGTGCAGTTTCATACCACTTCAAGCAGGGTGCAATGCCACCGAATTCAAATGCAGTTTCATACCATTTCATGCAGGGTGCAAGGCCACCACATTCAAATGCATTCATACCATTTCAAGCAGGGTGAAACCAGCATAAAACCACACAAAACACCACAAACACCACATACACATCACACCCAGTTCAATAGACATTCAGTGTGTTCAGTTGATTCACAACTCAGACAGAGTCGTGACCTCTCCCTCCCCCCTCTTGCAGAGACTGAGCCACACCCACACTTCTGGGTTTTATAATCCCTCCCCCCTCCCACCGGAAGGGGCATGGCCTTCATAGCATGATTGACAGGAAGAGATTCTCAACATTTTTAAAACACTAATAACACTTTTATTTTTCATTGATGGGAAGAATCCTCTGCACCTGATGAGCGGAGGGGGACTGAGTAAGAACACAGTAAGGCCAAAAATCACAGCCGTAAGTGGTAGCATTTTATCTAAAATCAATATACGGTGCAAACTTGACAATATAAGTTGTCAAGTTTAGACTTTTAATCATTTGCAATGTCAAACCAACCACCACCAAGCATTGGCTGTGCTTTATTTCAAACCAACCACCACCAACCATTTGCTGTGCTTTATTTCAAACCAACCACATTTTCATTTCCAAACCACATTAAGGGCACTCCAGGTCAGTAAAACCACACTCACAGTTTAGTAGACATATGTTCAGTGTTATTCACAGCTCAGACTGTGAGACGTGACACTCTCGCTCCCCCATCTTGCATCTCCTCCATCCGGCACTCAACACTTTCGGAAGGGGCGTGGCCTTCAGGAGAGAGAATCTCAACATTTTTTAAACACTAATAACTCTTTTATTTTTAATCGATGGGAACAATCCTCTTGTCCTGCATAGCGGAGGGGGACTCTGAGTAAGATGGCCAAAAATCACAGCTGTAAGTGACAGCGTTTTTAAAAAAATCAATATACAGAACAACAGGAAGTGGTCAAGATCAGACTTTTAGTAATATAGATTTATTTTGTCAAGTAAGCAAAAAACATAAATTAACTAATTTCTTAAATGTTTATTTTATTAAACTTTTTGAACATCTGAAAAATATGTAAAGAAAACTAGTAGTGATAAAAATGAAGTTTAATTACCACTGGAGTTGGAAAATCAAAGAATAATTAAAAAACATTCCAATGTCTAAGCACTAGGCCTCAGCCCCATCCTACCCTTTCGAGCTGTGATTACTGCAGTTCTTTATTTCGAAAACTGGCTCAAAAAACCATGGTGTATATGATTTAATATATTAGTATCCAACTAATATAACTTTCTCTAACTCTCCCCGACGAAAGCTCACAATATCAACTTTGGTTGCTATATTGCTACACAAAGTAAAGTTACAGTTTAACAGTTGCCCACGGCGATCCTCCAGTGTTGCCATTGATAAATTTATGATCCCACTAGCTCGTCTGGTCTTCCCTAAAAAGTTATATTACAGTAAATTTGGGAAATATCCTGCTACTTTGAAATTAGAAAACCATAGGTAGAGAGAAAAAAGTATCAAATTTCCAGCTCCACTGCCATTAAAACCAATAAGAACTTATTAACCACTTTAATGGCAATGCCTTTTTTAAGTATAGAACAAAATCTATAAATATCTGAATTAATTAAGTCATTCACCCCAAAATAATTTCATTTGCCCTTGGGTGAACCATTCACCAGCTTAAGGTTCTGATACAGTGCGGAAACAGGCCCTTCGGCCCAACAAGTCCGCACCGACCAGCAATCCCTGCACTTTAACACTATCCTGCACTTACTGGGGACAATTTTTACATATGTGCAAAACCAATTAACCTACAAACCTGTACGTCCTTGGAATGTGGAGGGAAACCAAAGTTCTCAGAGAAAACCTCTCGCAGGTCACAAACTCCATAAAGACAGCACCCGTGGTCAGGATTGAACCTGGGTCTCTGGCGCTGTAAGGCAGCAACTCTATCGCTGCGCCATCGTGCCGCGCTCGATATCCCAGAACTTTGAGCATGTAAGTAGATATAGTTTACTTTATTTTAGAGATACAGCGTGGAAACAGGTCCCTCGGAAACAGAGTCTGTGCCAACCAGCGATCACCCGTACACTCGCACTATTCTACACATTGGGGGCAACTTACAATTTTTACCTACGCCAATTAACCTACAAACCTGTACGTCTTAGGAGTGTGGGAGGACACCAGAGCACCCAGGGAGAACCCAGGTGATCGTGGAGAGAACGTACAAACTTTGCACAAACAGCACTCATAGTGAGGATTGAACCTGGGTCTCTGGAGCTGTAAGGCTGCAGCTCTACCGCTGCGCCACCGTGCCGCTTGATCACAGTTTAAACCATCGCTGTTCCCTCTCCCTTTGCCGTGCAATTGCCTGTCCTGTCTGCTAACCTTGTAGTCCTTGATTAGATCATTTGCCCCCAACTTCTCATCTGTCTCCTTTCTACTCTGGGACCTTGCACTACTAATCTAGTTTAAACCCACATGAGTAGTACTAGCTCATCTCCCTCCCAGGAAATTAGTCACCCTCCATTTCGGGTGCAATCATAAAATTGCAGGATATTCATAACATGTCTGGAGGCCATTCAGTCCATTGTATCTATCCTGACCCTATGTTCTAGTCCTGTAGATTACAGTCTTTCAAGGAGATATTCAAGTGTTTGGAATTAGATGACAGCTTTTTACTCTACCGCTGAGTTCCAGACCTCAACCACTATCACTGAGAATTATTTTCCCTCCAATTACTTAAATGTACACGGAGTTTAAATCTGGCACCTCTGCCCCAGAAGAGGCCCCAATGATCCAAAAACATTAAACGCTGCCCCTAGCATTTGCTCTACACCCATGGTAAATACCCATTATTTCTTCAAAGTCTGAAGAAGGGTTTCGGACTGAAACGTTGCCTATTTCCTTCGCTCCATAGATGCTGCTGCACCCGCTGAGTTTCTCCAGCACTTTTGTCTACCCATTATTTCTTGATTAGTGCAGATGTCAGAGATTATGGGGAGAAGGCAGGAGAATGGGAGTTAGGAGGGACAGATAGATCAGCCATGATTGAATGGCTGATAGACTCGATGGGCTGAATGGCCTAATTCTGCTCCTTTTGCTTATGACCTTATGACCCACTGAAGAGCGCTAGTAAATTGGCAGAAGAATGGAGGGAGAAAGTCATGAGAGAAATTAATAATAAGCTTCCTGTATCAGTTGGCCTATTATCTGATAACTTTAATTTGGTGGGTGGAAATAGTGTCATCTGGCCATCAATCCAAAGCCAATGACAATGTTATGTTTTTTTAATAGGTTGCTAGCATTTTCTGTGATTTATGCTGATGTGTTTTAGTCAAGCTTTTTCTGTAACTATTAAGCCTAACGTGGCATTAACATGTGTTCAGCGGGATTCTAATGGGTGTAGACTGCAGTTAATGTGTGAGTTAAAAATAGTGAGTAGAGGTATTCACACTCCTACACTTAATGGTGGAAGCACTATTGATCAGTGGGGAATGATCCTGGTATTTACAGAAATGATTTACAGGAATATGTATATATATATAAAGTAACAGGTAAATGAGGTGAGTGCTGTGAATCGAGAAAAGGAAAATATAAAGATTGCAGCAAAATCTACCCAGGAGGACAGATGATCTGCTGTGACTGAGGTTTAATGGAATTTGCAGGTCATTCAGTCCAATCAGACTGCATTGTTGCTTCCAGTCCATATGAGCTTCCTCCCACTCACTTTCATTCCATCTTCCTCAACGTTTATTTCTCTTGCATTCCCTCCAACGAACCTACTTTGCTTCCACTAAGATCCAAATGCATCATGCACCTTAAGGGGAGACACATTGAACTGCAGGCACTGGTTTACTGAAAAAGACACAAAGTGCTGGAGTAACTCAGCGGGTCAGGCAGCATCTCCAGAGAGCATAGATTGGCAATGTTTCGGGTCAACACCATTCTTTAGACTGAAGAAGAGTCCCGACCTGAAACATCGCCTAACTATGTTCATCATAGAAGCTGCCTGATGCCCTAAGTTACTGCAGCACTTTGTGTCATTCTTGGATGAAGTTCTACTCCCCTCCAGGGATGCTGCCTGACCTGCTGGGTTGCACTGGCACTTTGTGTCTTTTTACTGCACCTTGTGTACTCATCGTGATAGACAGTGTGGCGTACTAACAAAATGTTAGAATTACTCAACGGGTCAGTCAGCATCTCTGGAGGGCGTGGATAGGAGATATTTTGTGTTGAGATGCGTCTTTGGACACTGTTTTTTTGAGTAAACTAGCATCTGTTTTGTTTTTAGTTTAGGTCAGAGTTGCAGCATGGAAATAGGCCCTTCTGCCTATTGAATCCGCGCTGACCAGCGATCCCGATATAGTAACAATCCTACACACACTCGGGACAATTTACAATTTTACTGAGGCCAATAAGCTTACAAACCTTCATGTCTTTGGAGTGTAGGAGGAAACCGGAGCATCCGAGAAAACCCCATGCATGGTCACGGGGAGAAAGTACAACTCCGTACAAGCAGCATCCGTAGTCAGGATCGAACTCGGGTCTCTGGCACTGTAAAGGCATGAACTCTACCACTGCGCCACCATGCAATGCTTGTGTCTACATCTTACCTACTTACAAGTTAGTAAACATGCTTCTGAAATCGATGCAGGATTTATTAGGGAGACTCTTTATTTACAGTCCAGCATGGAAACGAGCCCAGCAGCCCACCTGATCATGTTAACCCCCAAAGATCACCCGCCTACACTAGCTCTTGTTATCCCACTTTCTCATTCATTTCCCTATACACTAGGGGCAGTTTACAGAAGCTGATTAATCTAAAATTCCGCACGTCTTCGGGATGTGGGAGGAAACCAAAGAATCCTGTGAGCACAAGGGTTTTTCTCTGGTTTCCTCTCAGTTCCCACAGACGCGCGGGGTTATTGATTTCCTGTATTGTGGGCTCCAACTAACTCACACCTATAGTGAATGAATGACCGATAGTGAGCGTAGACTCGGTGGGTCGATGGGCCTGTTTCCATGCTAGAGTTGCTGCCTCACAGCTCCAGAGTTCCGGTTTCAAATCCTGACCATGGGTACTGTCTGTACAGAGTTTGTACGTCCATCCTGTGACTGCGTGGGTTTTCTCCGGGTGCTACGGTTTCCTTCCACATTCCAAAGACGAGCAGGTTTGCATATTAATTAACCTGTGGAAATTGTCCCTAGAATGTAGGATGGAACTAATATATAGAGTGATCGCTGGTCCGCACCGACTCAGTGAGATTAAGGGCCTGTTTCCACGTTGTATCTCTAAGGTAAACTGAACGAGACCCAGAGGAAACACCACCCCCCCCCCCCAACCCATACACGGTTGCAGGGAGAACGTGCAAACTCCACATAGACAACACACAACGCGAGGATCAAACCGGGTCTCTGGCGCAGTGAGGAAGAAGCTCTACCAGTTGTGCCACTGTGCCACACTAACTCTGCGATGGAATTACCACAATAGGCAATGGATTGTGCTGGGATTAACGTGTCGCACTCTACCAGTGCAACAAACACAGTGATTGCTGGAGATTCTCCTTCCTTCCTGCTTTGAATACGATTTGGCAGAGATTCGGATAACAAGTCAAATTATTGCATGGATGGCTCATCCCATCTCGTAGCGTTGGATTATTTTCATATTGATTCCACGCCAATATGATGAGCCTGGCCTCTCTTCCCATGTGTGAAGGCTGAGCAGGAAATGACAGCCTATTATCCACTGGATGTAAATCACAGCGTTGACTGGAATGGGAATTTACTCAAATAAATTACAATGGTGAGTACATTTCAAGAAGTACTTCATTGCAAGTAAAGTGCTTTGGCACTTTCTGAGGTCATTAAAGGTGCAAGTTTGTTTTTCTCCCACAGTTTGCTTTCAACAAGATGTATTTTATTTCAAGTGTAGTCAATAGTGTTATATAAATATTTTTTCCAACAGTAGACAACATTCAGGTTGCCCTGAATGGTAATGTGATCCTGCCCTAATAAAGGACAACCACCCATTTTTCCAGCACCCTTGGTCCCAGAGCCTTTCTGGATCGTCCATGTTGCTGGGCCAACAGAAGTCATGGCCTCCGTGAGGAGTCCAATGGTACTGGAATGGTCCGCATAGGCCGCCACGGGGCTGAGACACCGACCCGCAAATTCGGCCGTGGAAGTCGGCTATGGGATTAGATTTGCTGACTTTGGCCAGGCCAGAGTTCCAGAACTCCAGCAGCAGGGAGCAAATTCATCCCATTGATTGGGTGCGGAAGTCCCGATGAGATCGAGATCAGCCGCCTTATCCGACCTAGATAACACATTTTCAGGGGGACTTCTGGGGGTATTGGGGGGGGGGGTGATTTCAAGTGCACTCTCGTAATTTCATCCGGATTAAAGGGGGTGCCAAATAACCAGTTGATGGAAAATTGGTGGTGGTGCACCTGTAACTCATTGAAAAGATAACAAATAACAAAAAAATGAGCAATGCTCAGAAGGTCAGGCAGCATTCTTGAAGAGAGTAACAAAGTGAACAGATAAAAAGTGCTGGAGCAACTCAACGGGTCAGTCAGCATCTCTGAGGAACATGGAATGGTGTTGTTTTGAGCCGGGTCCTTTTTAGAAAGATTATCGGGTGGTGGGGGGAGTAGGGGAGAAATATAGGACAGGACTAAGCCTGGTGAGTGATAGATGGAATTGATCATAGACACAAAATGCATAGTAACAGCGGGACAGGCAGCATCTCTGGAGAGAAGGAATGGGTGACATTTCGGGACGAGACCCTTCTTCACAGGTGGATACGCCCCAATCTCCATTTATGGGGAAAGTGTGGAGAGAGTGTCCAGCTTTAAGTTTCTGGGCACTCACTTTTCAGAAGACCTCACATGGTCCTCGAACACCGCCGCGCTGGTCAAGAAGGCACAGCAACGACTGTTCTTCCTGAGGACATTAAAAAAGACTGGTCTGCCCTAACAGCTGCTGACAACATTCTACCGCTGCACCACAGAGAGCATACTAACGTATGGCATCTCTGTGTGGTATCTCAGCTGCACGGAGGCGGAGAGGAGAGCTCTTCAGTGCATCGTCAACAGAGCGCAGCGGATCATCGGGACAGAGCTACCAGCCTTGGAGGGCATCTACCACACGCGGTGCCTCAGGAAGGCCCTCAGCATCCATAAGGACTCATCACACCCCTGCCACGGTCTGTTTCAACTACTTCCCTCCGGCAGACGTTACAAGGCCTTCTACGCCCGAACCTCCAGACTCAGGAACAGTTTTATCCCAAGAGCTATAGCGGCTCTGAACCGGCTCTAATGAGTGTCCCCCCACTCACCCCCTTTGGACAGTCTCCCTCAGATGGTCACGTCAATCAATTCAGCTTGCTTATTTATGTATTGTATTTATTTACCTTTCTTGTACATCAGTGGAGCTGCATACTAAATCTCGTTGCACTGACGTGCAATGACAATAAAATATATTATTATTATTATTATTATTATTATTATACAGGTGAGGATGGTTTTGATAGGCAGATGGGACAGAGGGACAAAGGGACAGATTGATGAACAATTATCCAAAGATTAGAAAACAGGTTATTCTTAAATTAAAGAGAAGGGAGCAGGGCGGAGGGGGCATAAAGGAATGGTTAGAGAGAGGATGGAATCTAGGAGACAATGGATGATGGTTTGTCCAAGTCAATAGTGGATGGTGAAGGCTTATCAATGGAACGGGTTGGAACTGGAGACATTAGATAGCATCCCATTCCCTGTGGACAAACACTAATATGCCTCTAATTTCTACTGATTGCTAGAGATGAGCAGAAAATAACCAGGGGAATTAGGGAGGTCACATAATCAGATATTACTGCTGTAGAATAAAGTGAAGACAAGTTTTATTGAAGAAGTGTGTTGGCAACGACATCATTAAAGATTCCCTTGAGTAATAGATGTATTTACCTAAAGGACTATTTCTTCAAAGAATAATAAATTCAGTGGATATTTTAGCTTTTGTGCTTGTGAGTTTATAAATTCATATTTTACCTTTACTCTCGGGGCACCTTTAATATTGAACATTGCATTGTCAAACATATTTTTATTGCTTTATTCCAATACTTATTTGCTGATCTATTGCCAATTGCCAGGTCCCGTCAACGTTCGGAATAACATGAACACACAAGGAACTACAGATGCTGGTTTACCAAGAAAAGACACAAAGTGCTGGAGTAACTCAGTGTGTCCGGCAGCATCTCTGGAGAACATTGATAGGTAATATTCTGACGTCTGATGAAGGCTCCCGACCCAAAACATCACCTATCTATGTTCTCCGGAGATGGAGTATCCATTTTGCCGGACCAACTGAAGCCACAGCTTCCGAGAGGAGTCCAATGGTACGGAATGTCGGCCGTGGAAGTCAGAAATTGAAACGGATCTGCCGGTTCTTGCAGGGAGCAAATTCATCCCGCTGATTGGCATAGAAGTCCCGATGAGATTGAGATCAGACGCCTCACCCAACTGAGATGCCACATTTTCAGGGGGACTTCTGGGGGGCGGGGGGGGGGGGGGGGGGGGGGGGGGATTTCAAGTGCACTCCCATAATTTTGTCCAGATTAAAAGGGGTGCCAGACCACCAGTTGCCGGAAAATTAGTGGTGGACCTGTAACACATTTCAATGATAAAATTAACAAATAAACGAATAATGTTCAGAAAGTCTGGCAGCATTTGTGAAGAGAGAAACAAAGTGAACAGAAAAAAAAGTGCTGGAGTAAGTGCTGGAGGTGAGAAATGCTGCCTGACCCGCTGAGATACTCCAGCACTTTGTGCCATGGAATAACTCGAACTTAATTTTATTATTTCTAAAACAGTGAATATTTCAGCCAACAAATGCCAACAACACCATCCATGTAGAAGTCTATAGGGATACATTATTGGTGTGGAGAGATTTCTATCAGCTACTGCTCAATATTTCACTTGAGTCGTAACTCTTTATAATTTGGTGAATGGAGAATAATAAATGCACAAAGAGCAAACAATTAAATGAAGCTTTTTCCAGAGAAAAACATCATCAAACATTTCACAGAAACTTAGTCGGACTAAACAAGGTTTCAAGGTCAGTTTCTTGTCACATGTACCAGTTAAGGTGCAGTGAAATTTGAGTTACCGTACAGCCATACTAAGTGAAAAGCAACAAGACACACAACCACATAAAAGTAAATATCCACCACAGTGGATTCCACATTCGTCACTGTGATGGAAGGCAATAAAGTTCGATCTTCTTCCTCTTTGTTTTACGTGGTCGGGGCAGTCAAACCATCCACAGTCGAGCGGATTCAAAGCCCCCGTAGCCGACGATCGAAGCCCCCGTCGGGGTGATCGAAACTCCCGCGTCAGGGTGGTTGAAACTCTCTCCGCGGCATGGAACTCCCGAATTGGCCTCTTTTTATCAGAGACTGCGGGCTTCACGATGTCCACAGGCACCACGGTTGGAGCTTCGATCCCCAGGAAAGGTAAACCAGGACATAGGGCAGCAGGGTGGCGCAGTTGGTAGAGCCACTGACTCACAACGGGTTCGATCCCGACCTCGAGTCCAGTCTGCGTGGAGTTTGCACGTTCTTCCCGTGACCGTGTGAGTTTCCTCCGGGTGCTCCAGCTTCCTCCCATATCACAGAGATATGCGGGTTTCATAGGTCAAATGGCATCTATAATTTGTCCCTCGTGTGTGTAGGAAGTCCATACAAAAGTGGGACCACATAGAATGAGTGTGAATGGGTGATCGATAGCTGGCGTGGACATGGTGGATCGAAGAGACTGTTGTATCTTCCAATCAATTCTATCAATCAATCAGGATATATTAAAAGTAAACCAAAGTTTTGTTAAAGAGATAAGCCTAGAAATGTATGTATTTTTTTTAACCACTGTAGTACAATATCAAGCCACTATAACCTATTTTGTGAAGACATTTCACGTTTCATTGTTAAGGTGCAGAGAACCATATTGTCAAGAATACTGAGAATCGGCATACTGTCACTCACAGCTCCAGACTCGTATTCCCTGTGGGTGTAGGAAGGAATTGCAGATGCTGGTTTACACTGAAGACTGAAGAAGGTCTGAAGAAGGATCTCAACCCAAAATGTCATCCATTCCTTCTATCCAGAGATGCTGTCTGTCCTGGTGAGTTACTCCACCATTTTGTGTCTATCTGTTGGTGTACTTTCCCCTGTTGATGTGTAACCTCATGAGTTTGTAAAAGGTACAAACTCCATTCAGACAGCACCTGAATTCAGGATTGAACCCAGGTCTATGGCGCTGTCAGGCAGCAGCCCTACCTCTGCGCCACCTTGCTGCCCTTGATGCTATTGAATGAAAAAATGGTGGGGTGGGAGATTGCAACCTTCATGTGGTCCACCCTGTTTCAACGAATGCAATCAACCTGGCATGCACAAACAGAAGATCAAACAGAATAAGTTGTTTTGGCTGTGCACGCCATATGCACTCAGGAGCTTGTTGGTGGACAATGTATGCATGAGGCATTGTCATTGTACCCGGAGGCCACAGGACTGTCTAGGGCTGAGGAGGTCTCTCTAAGTCCATGATAGACACAAAATGCTGGAGTATCTCAACGGGACAGGCAGCATCTTTGGATGGAAGGAATGGGTGTCGTTTCGGGTCAAGACCCTTCACCTTCAGTCTGAAGAAGGGTTTCTACCCAAAACGTCACCTATTCCTTCCATCCAGAGATGCTGCCTGTCCCACTGAGTTACTCTAGCATTTTGTGTCTATCTTCTGTGTAAACCAGCATCTGCAGTTCCTTCCTACACATTTTGTCTGTAAGGGGAGCTAACTTAAGGCCTCCCATTCAGGCAGCATCCTTGTGAATCTTTTCTGCATCATCTGCAGTCTAATTGCATGCTTCCTATAGCATGGTGATGAGACCTTTATAAAATACTTCAAGTACAATCTGATCATTGTTTTGTGCAACTCTAAGGTAGCGTTACAACTATTGTATTTAATGCCAGGACAAGCATGCCAAACCAACCTGGGTATATCCTGATGTGTATTTGATATTGAGTCTGAAGAAGGGTTTCGGCCCGAAACGTTGCCTATTTCCTTCGCTCCATAGATGCTGCTGCACCTGCTGAGTTTCTCCAGCATTTTTGTGTACCTTTGTGTATTTGATATTGATCTGCAAGGGCTCAAGGAAAGGGTGTTCACATCGTGGCCCTGTTTTCACCGATCTTTCCACCACCACGCACAAGAAGCACAAGTGCAAGACAGACACCATTGCACGCAGATGCCGAGAAATGTTTTCAGCTCTGACCGAACAACTGCTAATCTTGTGTGTGGACTCAACAAGAAGAAGAAGATTGATCTGCACGGAGCAGCACTGAGGGACTGGTGCACGGTTCCTGCCACCTTGGGTGAGATGTAATACTGTGGCATCTCTGCTGGTTTACACCGATGACTCACACCAAAAGCTGGAGTAACTCAGCGGGGACAGGCAGCATCTCTGGAGAGAAGGAATGGGTGATGTTTCGGGTTGAGATCTTTCTTCAGACAGAGTGAATGGAGAAGGAAACTCGCAGTATGAACAAATATTTTCTATTTTTATTTCAGTTTTCCACTCGTTAAGAAGGACATGTCCCTTGGAAAAAGGCAAAAGATTCCCAAGGAAGATCGAGGAAGATCACATGCAGGTCTCTCTTCTCCTTCTTAGCTGCTTGGATCTGGTGCCAGATCATGCTTGTATGCTCCAAGCAGCCCGAAAATCCTGGAATTCCTGCTTTCTGTACAGATGTATCAAAGTACTTGTTTGTTACCAGATAGGTGGACAGCCTTTGTGATACAATGCTGAAAAAGATTTTTCCCTCGACGTTGAGGAGACATATTGGCCGGAATTGGCTGATGTCTGACACATCCTTTTCTTTAGGTATTAGCACGCCGCCGGCCCTTCGCCACGCCTTAGGTATTGTTTGCTTCTTCCACACCACCCTCATGAGCTTCCATAGAAAGCGTAACACATCCGGTGCGTTCTTATAGAGCTTGTATGGTACTCCGTTTGGCCCCGGAGCTGATGCTGCTCTTGATCGCCGGACAGTGTTCTCTACCTCTTTCCATCTCGGAGGGCTGGTGTCCAGGTTGAATTCAGGTGGTTGAATAGGCGGGATGCCATGTGGGATGACTAACTGCTCATGCCTTTTCGTGTCTTGGTGGGCCTTTTCCAAGTGTTCCTCCAATTCCCGTTTTGATGTTTTCAAAGTTCCACTTTTTTCCTTTGCGAAGAGGTCTTTGATGAACTTGAAAGGGTCTTTGTAGAACTGTGTTCTTGTGTGTTCTTTCTTCTTGCGAAGTTTCCTCAAGTTCTCTGCTTTTCGCAAGGTTGCCAATCGGCTCTTGATGTCCTCTTGGAGTAGCATGAGACCTTCTCTCTCTGCGTCAGTTGCTTTTTTCCATTGCTTTTTCAACTGTCTCCTCTCTCTGATTAGCCTCTCGATCTCCTGCTGCCTCCTGGACTTGATTGGTGTTGGTAATTTCTTTCCACCTCTCCCTTTACTCACCCCAAACCGTTCTTCTCCGTAGCTGTAGATTGTGTTGCCCATCCTTTCAAGCTTTTCCACTGCTGTGCCCGCTTGTTGCTCCAAGATATGTATAAGGTCACTGTTGACCGTCTCCCACTCTTTCTTTTCAACAGCTTTGGGCCATTTCACTCCAGGTTTGTGCCCTTTGATCTTTCCCTCCAATGGAGGTCTTTGTTGTTGTTGCGTGGGCTCCTCCACCGGCATTTCTGTGCTTGTAGCACACTCTTCAGTGACATGGGTGCTGATGCTCTGCAAACTTTGGTTTGAGTCCCGTCGCTGTGCTTCACTCGACTGATTTGACTGGTTGCTTCGTAAGTACTGGTCAATGCGAGGCCCATGTCTCTGCTCTCTCAAGCACTTTGTCTTCCCTTGGTGGATCTTTAAGCCCTTCACTGATGTTATTTTCTCCCAACCACAAATGCACACCTGAAGTTTGTGTCCCGCAGCTGTTGTGGATGTCTCATGTGCCATGCTCTCCTTGTCCGTAGTCGTTTCCGTTCCTGGGTCTGTAACCGTGTTATCAATCGGTGAGCCATCTCTCGCAGGCTCTAGGGGTATTTTCTTTATTTTACTTTTAGTAGCATTTAGCGGGTGTCTCCAACTAACTGTAACAGCGTTGGGGATTGCTGTCATGGGTAGCTAGCCCATGAGGGCCCCAGAAATTCACTCACCCCCCTGCAGGAACAAAACATCAGGAGATGCAACTCCAGAGACAATAAGATCATGGAGAACCCTTCCACCCCTGCAACGGACTCTTCCAGCTGCTACGTTCAGGCAAACGCCTCCGTTGCCATGCTGTGAGAACGGAGAGGTCGAGAAGGAGTTTCTTCCCAGAGGCCATTAGGACTGTAAACTCCTATCTCACCAGGGAATAACTTTACTGAACCATTCTACTGATTTTTTTAAAAATTGCTGTTTTTTTTCCTTTTTCCTTCCTCCCACAATATGTAATATGTAAAAGAATATGTGATTCTGTTCCATTCTGTTTATAGTTTGTTTGGTTGTTTGGTTGTTTTTTGCACAAAGTCTGCGAGCATTGCCACTTTTCATTTCACTGCACATCTCGTATGTGTATGTGACGAATAAACTTGATTTGACTTGACTTGAAATACCAGGTTTGCCTGTAATGGCCACATTCTGAAAAAAGCGTGTACAATGAAGGGTGAGAGGCTACTGATTAAATGTAAGTGATTTATAGCGGAGAGCGGAGGAATCATATGTGGAGCTGTGAGGACGCGTAATTCAATTGCAGTGTGATTGTCTTTGATGGAAACAATGGATTAGATGGTCAGATGATGGAAGAAGGTTGATGGAAGGGAGAACGGGATGGGCAGGTGAGATTGGAGCTATTTATTTACATGAAAGGCAAATATAGACATGGGCTGATCAGCATGAATGGTCTGCCTTCACGTTGGACGATACAATATGATATGATATATGATAGATCTTTATTTATCTCCGGAGGGAAATTGATCTGCCAACAGTCATAAAACACAAAATACATGACAGGAAGGGTAAGGTGTGAAAACGAGAGATCAAGTGGGACAAAGTTTAATACAAATGCAGAATAGATCATTGTTAGCTGGGGGAATGTGACAACGGGATGTACTGTAGTCTGCACTCACTCCCCAGAAGGGTTGTGTGAGTACCTCCACCAGACAGACTGCAATGATCCAAGGAGGTGGCTACACCCCGCCTTCTCAAAGGCAACTTAAATAGCTACTGAACGCCGGTCTTGCTGAGATCCTGAAAACGGAGTTAAAACATTGGTTAATGACTGGCCGTCACTGGCTGATCTTTGCTCTTGACCATAGCGTGTCATGGTAGCTTTCTTCAGCCTGAGTTAGATACAAGGTCCATCTTAATGTTTGGACGCACACGTAACAATGGGACCTGTGACAGATCCAAAACCTTAGATAGACACAAAATTGCATGGTGGCGCAGCGGTAGAGTTGCTGCCTTACAGCACTTCCAGCGCGGGAGACCCAGGTTCGATCCTGACTACGGGTGCTGTCTGTACGGAGTTTGTATTTTCACCCCGTGACCTGCGTGGGTTTTCTCCAAGATTTTTGGTTTCCTCCCACACTCCAAAGACGTACAGGTATGTAGGTTAATTGGCTTGGTGTATGTGCAGTGTGTGTAGGATAGTGTTAACGTGCTGGGGATCACTGGTCGGTGCGGACTCAGCCTGTTTCCGCACTGTATCTCTAAAACAAAAACTAAGATTCAGTGGGTCAGGCAGTATCTGTGAGGAACATGGATAGGTGACGTTTCGAGTCGAGACCCTTCTTCACACCTTCCTGCAGCTACTCGGTTCTGCTTCTAACCCATTCACGCTGCAACATTCAGCACAATACAAACCAATTTATATCATAAAGAGTGATTAGCTGAACAATTCTTACATTTTTGAGGAACAAAATAGAATTCAAAGCAAGTGATATTTAAATGCGGGAGCCGTTCTGTCATATCAGTACTCTCACTTTAAGAGCAACATAAATGGAAAAGCTATTTCTGTTGAAAAACCAGAAATCATCAGAGCTTCAATACTTTTCAATGTACCTGAGTCTTCTGAAGTCTGGTTAATTAAAACAAAATTGCAAAGAACTAAAATGAATATTAGTGTGCACTTTAAAAAATCAGTTATATTTGATTTAGCCATCTGTAGAAGTTTAGATAGATTTCATTCATCCTAACCCGGCTAGATTTACCAGAGACATCAACATAAGGCAAGACTGAAGCACTTTTTTTCTGAGATACAGCATGGAAACAGGCCCTTGTGCCCATCGGGTCCACACTGCCCATCTATCACCCATTCACACTAGTTCTATTTCATCCCACTTTTTCATTTGCTACCTACATATTAGGGGCACATTTACGCAGGCTAATTAGCCTTCAAACCCACACTTCTTTGGAAGGTGAAAAACTGGAGCATCTGGAGGAAACCCACACATAGAGACGTGTGAACTCACCACAGAAAATACGATACGATACAATAGAACTTTATTTATCCCAGGACGGAAATTGGTCTCTCAACGGTCATATAACACAAGATATATGAAACATGAAATTAAAGTGACGAGTGGAAAGGATTGGGGATGTGCAAAGATTGGGGTGGGGTGGTGGGGGTGAAGGGAGTCAGTCTACCCCACAACAGAAAGGGGGGTTGTACTCTTTGATAGCCACAGGGAAGAAGGATCTCCTGTGGTGTTCTCTGCTGAATCTTGGTGGAACCAGTCTGTTGCTGAAGGTGCTCCTCAGGTTGACCAGTGTGGCATGGAGGGGGTGAGCTGTATTGTCCAAGATGCTCAGCGGTTTGAGGAGAATCCTTCCCTCCAAGAGCACCTCCCATGTATCCAACTCCACCTCCAGGACAGAGCCAGCCTTCTGGATGAGTTTCCTCCGGGTGCTCTAGTTTCCACCCTTATCCCAAAGATGCCTGGGTTTGCATGGTAACTGGCCTCTGTAAATTGCCCCTGGTGTTTGGTTTAGTTTAGTTTAGAGATACAGTGTGGAAACAAGCCATTCAGCCCACTCATCAGCGAATCCCGCACATTAACACTATCCTACACTGGGGAGAATTTTTTTCACATATACCAACAAAAAAAAAAGTGCATTTATATCTAGCCAATTAATCTACAAACCTGTATGTCTTTGGAGCGTGGGAGGAAACCAAAGTTCTCAGAGAAAACCCATGCAGGTCACGGGGAGAATCAGGATCGAACCAGGGTCTCTGGTGCTGTAAGGCAGTAGCTCTACTGCTCATTGTACCAACACCTTGCAATTAATATTCCCTTTACAGTCGACCTCCCAAATGCAACAACTCACAGTTGCTTTAATTAAACAGCATTTGCCATTTCTCAGGCCACTCTGTAAATGATCTATAGCCCACTGTGTCCTTTGAGTTTTCCTCACTGACCCCAACTCCACTCATTTCTGCCTCATCTGCAAACTTAATAACCAACCCATACAGACAGCGCCTGTCAGGATCAAACAAGGGTTTCTGGTGCTGTAAGGCAACAATACTGCTGCACCACTGTACCGTACTCCATGTATAAAGTTTAGTGCACGATCGTTTTGCAATAACTTGTTTCTATGCTGAATTTCATCCGTCCAATTCCTCCACGGATGCTGCCTGACCTGCCGAGTTCCTCCATCACTTTGCTTTTTGCTCAGGATTTCACCATCTGCTGCTTCTTGTGTCTAGATTTTAGTAAGGCATTTGATAGAGTCCCTCATGGTAGACATAACCAGATGATTAAGATGTATGGGATCCACAGTGACAGATTGGACTCAGAAATGAATAACAGAGCATAGTGTGGGAGGGTGTTAGTCCAGCTGTGGCCTTACGACCAGTGGAGTTCGACAGGGATCTGTGCTGGAGTCTTTGTTGCTTGTGATTTATATGAATAACTTGGACATTAATGTAGATGGGTTGGTTATTAAGTTTGCAGATGAGGCAGAAATGAGTGGAGTTGGGGACAGTGAGGAAAACTCAAAGGATACAGTGGGCTTTAGATCATTTACAGAATGGCCTGAGAAATGGCAGATGCTGTTTAATTAATGCAACTGTGAGTTGTTGCATTTGGGAGGTCAACTGTAAAGGGAAAGTATATTAATTGCAAGGTGGTGGCATGGTGTGGCAGCAGTAGAGCTACGCCTTACAGCACCAGAGACCCGGGTTCGATTCTGATTACGGGTGCTGTCTGTACAGAGTTTGAGCGTTCTCCCTGTGGGTTTTCTCCGGGTGCTCCGGATTCCTCCCACACTCCAAAGACCTATGGGGTTGTAGGTTAATTGGTTTTGGTGAAGTTGTAAATTGTCCCTAGTGTGTAGGATAGAGTTAGTGTGCGGGGATTGCTGGTCGGCACGGTCTCGGTGGGCCAAAGAGTCTGTTTCGGCGCTGTTTTGGAGTTTCAGATGTAGAGGGGAATCCTGATAGCAGAATAGTATATTATGTGTAGGAAGGAACTGCAGATGCTGGTTTAAACCAGATAGACACAAAAAGCTGGAGTAACTCAGCGGGAAAGGCAGCATCTCTGGAGAGAAGGAATGGCAGCCTGTCCTGCTGAGACACTCCAGCTTTTTGCGTCTATCTATATTATATTACTAGACCAAGTGCAGACCCGTTGGGTCTGTTGTGGGGGGGGGGGAGGCGGCATGCAGCGTCACACACACTAACTTTCCCCCCCCCTCCGCACTCACGCTAATTACCCCCCTTGATATTATATTAATATTATTAATTTGCTCCTTTTACTCCATAACCACCCTATCTACTGACGCATAGCCCCCCAACTTGCAGTCACATCTAGAGAGGGGGGGGGGGGGCGGGGGTAGAGAGTGAGGGCAGAGAGAGAAGGGGCAGGGACAGAGACAGAGAGAGAGAGAGGGGCAAGAGGGAGAGGGGGGTGGAGAGCAGAAGTGGGAGGGTGGGAGAGGGGGAATGGAGGGGAGGAGAGAGAGAGGGTGAGAGTGAGGGGGATAGAGAGGGGGTGCTGAGAGGGGGGTGAGGGGTGGGGAGCAGGGAGGGGGAGGTAGGGGGGAGGGTAGAGGGTAGGGGGTGTGGAGGGGAAGGGGTTTAGGGGAGGGAGGGTGGAGGGGATGGAGGGGAGGAGGGGAGAGAGAGAGGGGGAGAGGGGGGAGAGGGGGAGGAGAGAAGGGAGGGGAGAGGAGAGAAGGGGAGGAGAGGGGGGAGGGGAGGAGAGAGGGGGAGGAGAGGGGGGGGGAGGAGAGGGGGGTAGAGGGGGGGTAGAGGGGGGGGTTAGAGGGGGGGGATAGGGGGGGTAGAAGGGGGGGAGAGGGGAGAGGGGAGAGAGGGGAGAGAGGGGAGAGAGGGGGGAGAGGGGGGAGAGGGGGGAGAGAGGGGAAAGAGGGGGAGAGAGAGGGTGTGCTGAGAGGGGAGGGGGAGAGGTGGGGAGCAGGGAGGGGGAGGGAGGGTGGAGGGAAGGGGGTAGGGGTGTGGGAGGGGAGGGGTTAGGGGAGGAATGGTGGGGGAGGGGATGAAGGGGAGGGAGAAAAAGAGGGGAGAGAGAGAGAGGGGGAGAGGAGGGCGGAGAGGGGAGAGAGGAGGGGGGGAGAGGGGGGGGGGAGAGGAGAGGAAAGGGGGGGGGAGAGGGGGGGGGGGAGAGGGGGGGAGAGGAGAGGAGAGGAGAGGAGAGGGGGAGGGGAGAGGAGAGGGAGAGGAGAGGGAGAGGAGGGGAGGAGAGGGGAAGGGGGGGAGAGAAGAGAGGAGGGGAGAGGGGAGGGAGAGGGGGGGAGAGGAGAGGGAGAGGGGGGGAGAGGAGAGGGGGAAGAGGAGAGGGGGGGAGAGGGGGGGAAGAGGAGAGGGGGGGGGAGAGGAGAGGGGAGAGGGGGGGAGAGGGAGAGGGGTGAAGAGGAGAGGGGGGGGGGCGGGGAGAGGGAGAGGGGGGGAAGAGGAGAGGGGGGAGAGGGGGGGGGGGGGGAGAGGGGGGGGGGAAAAGAGGAGAGGAGGAGGAAAAGGAGAGGGTGGGAGAGGAGAGGGGGGGGAGAGGAGAGGGGGGGAGAACCTAAAAATACACATTCTGAAAGCGTTTTAGAGGAGAAGGGGGAGAGAGAGGAAAGAGGGGGAGTGAGAGAGGGTGTGCTGAGAGGGGGGGGGAGAGGTGGGGAGCAGGGATGGGGAGGGAGTGTGGAGGGAAGGGGGTAGGGGTGTGTGGAGGGGGAGGTTTAGGGAAGGAATGGTGGGGGAGGGGATGGAGGGGAGGGGGGAGAAAAAGAGGGGAGAGAGAGAGGGGGAGGGGGAGGGGGGAGAGGAGGGGGGAGAGGAGAGGGGGGGAGAGGCGAGGGGGGGAAAGGAGAGGGGGAGAGGGGAGGAGGGGGAGAGGAGAGGGAGAGGGGGGAGAGGAGAGGGAGAAGGGGGGGAGGGAGAGGGGGAAGAGGAGAGGGGGTGAGAGGAGAGCGGGGAGAGGAGGGGGAGAGGGAGGAGGGGGGAAGAGGAGAGGGTGAGGGAGAGGAAAGGGGGGGAGAACATAAAAAACATTTTAGAACCAAAAAAGACACATTCTGCAAGCGTTTTAGAGGAGAAGGGGGAGAGAGGGGAAAGAGGGGGAGTGAGAGAGGGTGTGCTGAGAGGGGAGGGGAGAGGTGGGGAGCAGGGAGGGGGAGGGAGTGTGGAGGGAAGGGGGTAGGGGTGTGTGGAGGGGGGGGTTTAGGGAAGGAATGGTGGGGGAGGGGATGGAGGGGAGGGGGGGCGAAAAAGAGGGGAGAGAGAGAGGGGGGGAGAGGAGAGGGGGGGAGGAGAGGGGGAGAGGAGAGGGGGGAGAGGAGAGGGGGGAGAGGAGAGGGGGAGAGGAGAGGGGGGAGAGGAGAGGGGGGGAGAGGAGAGGAAAGGGGGGAGAGGAGAGGAAAGGGGGGAGAGGAGAGGAAAGGGGGGAGAGGAGAGGAAAGGGGGGAGAGGAGAGGGGAGAGGAGAGGGGGGAAGAGGAGACGGGGGTGAGAGGAGATAGGGGGGGAGAGGAGAGGGGTGGAGAGGAGAGGGGGGTAGAGGAGGGGGGGAGAGGAGGGGGGAGAGGAGGGGGGGAGAGGATAGGGGGGGAGAGGAGAGGGGTGGAGAAGGGGGGAGAGGAGAGGGGTTGGGGGGGGGGGGGGTAGAGTAGAGGGGGGGGTAGAGGGGAGGGGGGGGACCTAAAAAACATTTTAGAACCAAAAGAGACACATTCTGCAAGCATTGTAGAACCAAAAGAGACACTTTTTGCAAACATTTTAGAACCAATAGACACATTCTGCAAGTGTTTTAGAACCACTGAGGGCATTTACATTTGAGTAGACATGTGTTCAGTGTTATTCACAGCTCAGATAAACGTGACCCTCTGCCTTCCTCCATCTTGAATTTTATTTTATTTTATTTTATTTAACCTTTATTTAACCAGGAGAAGTCTCATTGAGATTAAAAATCTATTTTACAAGAGAGTCCTGGCCAAGACAGGCAGCAGCACAGTTCCACAGTTACAGACAATAATTTAAAAACAACAGAGAACATATAAATAGAGTCACAGTCAGAACATCATTAAACAAAGCATGTACAGACAGAAGAGCCCGCTTCAACATCATTAAGAAGGGATTTAAATCTGTTTATAGAAACCAGCTCCTTAAGTTTCAGTTCATTCTGCAGCTGGTTCCATGCGAAGGGAGCAGCATAACTAAATGCCCTTTTCCCCAGTTCAGTACGGACTTTAGGTACAGTTAGTAAGAACAAGTCCTCAGAGCGGAGCTGATAAGTTCCTGTGCTTTTTCGAATTACATACTTCTGCAGGTATGAAGGAAGAACACCGAGGATAGTCTTATAAATAAGGATATGCCAATGATGGAGTCTGCGGGTGGACAGGGCAAACCATCCAACTTGAGCATACAAAGTGCAGTGGTGCGTGAGGGTTTTAAAATTAGTAACAAATCTCAGTGCTCCGTGATAGACCGTGTCCAAAGACTGTAGGCATTTTGAAGATGCATTCATATATAAAACATCACCATAGTCCAACACAGACATAAACGTTGCAGCAACAAGTCTTTTTTTGGCTTCAAAAGAAAAACAAGATTTGTTTCTAAAGTAAAAACCTAATTTTATCTTTAGTTTTTTCACAAGTTGCTGGATATGAGGTTTAAAAGAGAGAGAATCGTCAATTATAATTCCCAGATATTTATATTGAGACACAGATTCAACCACAGAGCCCTGCAAAGTGGTGATAGGAGGGAGGTCCGAGGGCTTTGATTTAGCTTTAGTGAACAGCATGAGCTTTGTCTTGTCAGCATTTAAAACAAGTTTTAAATCAAGTTTTAAATCACACAGTTTACGTTGCACAGTGTTAAAAGCAGTTTGGAGCTGATAGAGAGCCTGATTTGGGGTAGACGCAGAGCAATATATCACTGTGTCGTCAGCATAAAAGTGAAAATTTGCATTCGGAGCTTTATGATCTAGACTATTAATATAAATAGTAAATAATAAAGGTCCTAGAACCGATCCCTGTGGCACACCCTTGGATACATTAAGAGAGCTAGAAGTAATACCTTCTGCTCGCACACACTGGGATCTGCCTGATAGATAGTTTTTAAACCAACAGACAGCTTGATCAGACAAACCGATGCTGCATAGTCTTTGTAACAATAAGGCATGATCCACAGTATCGAAAGCCTTTGATAGGTCAACGAAAAGGGCTGCACAGTGTTGCTTATTGTCTAAAAATTCAATAAAATCATTTACTACTTTTAAAGCAGCTGTTGACGTACTATATTTTTTCCTAAAACCAGATTGAGATTCAGATAAAATACTGTTAGTTGATAAAAAGTCCTTCAGTTGTTGGTTTACAATGGATTCCAGCACCTTAATTAAAACAGACAGTTTGGAGATGGGCCTATAGTTGTTTAGCACAGTGAAGAGACTGATTGGGGCACACCACATCCTGGTTTTATAGTCCCTCCCCCCTGCCGCCAGCGGGGGCAGCAGAGAGATTGGGGAATTTTTCATCGATGGGAAAAATCCTCGGCACAAATACGGCGGAGGGGGGCTCTGAGCAAGGTGGCCAAAAATGACGGCCGTAGGTGGCGGCGTTCTCTCGGAAATCGCGGCACAGAATGCCAAAACCGGTCAAGAACAGACTTTTAGTAATATAGATGAGCAGTATAGATAGGGTTGACAGTCAGAACCTTTCTCCCCAATGTGGAGGTGAAAACACACACCTCCAGATTCAGGGACAGTTTCTTCCCAGCTGTTATCAGGCAACATAATCATCCTACCACAACCAGAGAGCAGTCCTGAACTACTTTCTACCTCATTGGCGACCCTCAGACTATCCTTGATCAGGATTCTCCTGGCTTTACCTTGCACTAAACATTATTCCCTTACCATGTATCAATGGATCAATTGTAATCATGTATTGTCTTTCTGCTGACTGGATAGCACACAACAAAAGCTTTTCACTGTACCTGTGACAATAAACTAAACTGAAACTGTAAATTGCACTGTAAATCAGGCTTCAGAGGGCATAGCTTGGTCAGATGGGGAAAGTTTAAGATGTGCCAGGCAGGGTTGTTGCTGGAGGCAGATAAGATGTTAGCATTTATGGACGTGATTTGTTTAAATTGGCATCATGTTTGTCACGGCCACCTTGAACTGAAGGGCCTTTTCCTGTACTGTACTGTCTGTGGTCCATCCCCTTCCTACACTTTAGACAACACTGAAGTCCAGACTGACCTTAAGTCAAAGTTAGTGGCGCAGAGGTAGAGTTGCTGCCTTACAGCTCCAGAGGCCCGGGTTCGAACCTGAATATGGGTGCTGTCTGTACGTTCTCCCTGTGACCGTGCGGGTATTCTCCGGGTGCACCGGTTCCTCCCACACTCCAAAGACGTATCAGATTTGTAGGTTAACTTGCTTCAGGAGACTTGTAAAATGCTCCCTAGTGTGTAGGAAAGTGCTAGTGTACGCGGTGATCGCTGGTCAGCATGGACTCGGTGGGCTGAAGTGCCTGCTTCCGCATTGCATCTCTAAAGTCTAACGCAAAGTCTAAAGTTTCCAGCATTTTCAAGAAGGTGGTGATGGTCGGTTTTCTCTGGGTGCTCCAGTTTCCTCCCACACTCCAAAGACATATGGATTTGTAGGTTAGCTAACTTGGGTAAACTTGTAAAATTATCCCTCGTGTTTAGCATAGTGCTGGTAGACGGGGTGATCGCTGGTCGGCATGGACTCGCTGGGCCAAAGGTTCTGTTTCCACACTACATCTATCTCAAGTCTCTAAAGCCTAACATCTAAAAGTCGTGAGGCAGCAGCTCTGACTGCTGTAAACTTCTGCAATGCAACATCATCTAAATTTTATAAAGTAAGCAAAACTGTCAGCTAAAGTCACCATTTTCAATGTTGCACCTCTTGGCTTCAGTCTGTACCCCAGGCACTTGCACCTTTGATATCGTGCCGCCGTTGAGTGCCCTGTTCCGACTTCAAGTCCCAACCCCAAATTCTGCCAAGAGTTGAAGGAAATCTGATTTGAAAAACATAAGGCAAAGCTGCAATTAAATTGTTGTCTTATTCCTGTAAGATTGATGGGATACTGCACCCACATGGCACTCCAGAAAGAGGAGCACAAACTATTTAATTACATTTTCATAAAAATTACAAAGATTCATCACCACGCAAATAAAAAAAGACAGTGATTTTCTTTCCCTAATAGCTCTTGCTCGAAGTCAATTCCCAACACACCTTCTAAATACATATAGTGATCTTTTTATGGGCTAATGGAATTGCCCTACAGTATAAAACATAAGCATCAGTACCAGGAGGTAACAAGGCCACGGCCATTGTACAAGTGCCTTCAGTTCGACCACAGAGAGAGAGGTGAGCAAATGAAGAGATAAGAACCTTACGACAGGACAAAAGCAGAGGATTGGCATAATTTAAATAATTTTCACAATAACTTTGTCCTCCAAATATTAATTAAAGGAGAGACGGGAAAAGCGACTCCGTAAGTTGCAACCAATTGCTTTCAATATGCACTTAGTCAAGAAGGAAGTGTTCTAATGCAGGATGAAGGATTTCACGTTTCCTTGAGTGGATGTTACTTTTCCGAAAGTGCGTAAACAAACACGGGAGGAAATCTTTTATATATTATCAGAGAGATGTTCAGAAACAGGGTAACGCATCCGCCATTTCAAACCGTGAAGCTGAGCATTTGCAGAATCGTCACAGTCTTACAGCATGGAGACAGGCCATTCGACCTAACTTGTCCACACCCTCCCATAGCCCAGCCTGTGAATGCGGAGCAGAACAACAGGCAGCCCACCATGTCATCTCTGAGTACCCGCTCTAAGTTCAAAGGTTCAAAGGTTCTTTATGTGTCACATACACCAATTTGTGTAATGAAATGCGGATTGCCATTGCAGCACATTAAAAAGAATACAACATAACAATAATAAAGAAATTTAAACATAAGAACATCCCCCCACAATGTTTCCCATTATGAGGGTAGGCGCAAAGTCCAGTCCCCATCCCCATGTCCACCCATAGCCAGGCCTATTGAGGCCTCCGCAGTCGCCTTTACGGAGGCCCGATGTTTCAGGCCGTTCTATCCGGATGATGGTGCTCCGGCGTCGGGAGAATCCTCTCAGCGGCTTGGGATACCTGGAACGGCCGCTTCCTTACCAGAGGCCGCGGCTTCCGAAGCCGAAAGGCCGCGCTGGATGGAGCTCCACCACTGGTGATCTCGGCGAGAGATCCCAGGCTCCCGATGTAAAGTTCAGCGCCGCCACCCGCAGCTGGCCGCTCCACAGACCCGCAGCTCCGCGATGTTTTTATCTGCGGTCCCAGCATACCGGAGTTCCAGCGTGGCGACCCGAGCAAGGCAACGCCCGCTCCGCGATAGCGCTCCAGCGCTGCGCCGCCGCCGAAGCCGAGGTTCTGGCCGGTCCCCTCAGGAAACGCCGCTGGAGACCGCGATGGAAGGCCGCGAGGACGGGTCGAAGGTGTTGCTCGGGGGAAGCCGCCTCTCCGACCAGGTAGGGACCCTGAAAGGCCGTTTCGCCATTCTCACCCCCCCCACATAAAAAAGACTAGAGCTCCAAAAACAAAACACTTGACCCACTAAAATTTTTAAAAAAGAGGTGAGAAAACGGACAGCTGCAGGCTGGGCAGCCATACCCATACAGAATGTCGCCCCCTACCACCCACCAAATGGAGCTCAGGGCCTGGCAGACATTGATGCAGAGACAACAACCTGGCTGTTCAACACCCAGCTTGAGATCTAACTATTCCTTATGTTTATTTATCTTTCATTTATCCCATCCACACTTGTCCCATCTGTCCACATTTGGCCCATATCCCTTTAAACCTGTCCTATCCATGTACAATTGAATCATCCCACCACAACTAGAGAGCAGTGCTGAACTACTATCTACCTCATTGGTGACCCGTGGATTATTTTTTATCAGACTTTACTGGCTTTACCTTGCACTAAACATTATTCCCTTATCGTGTACTTTATCTATACGCTGTAAATGGATCAATTCCATTTACACAGTTTACACAGAGAGTGGTGAATCTGTGGAATTCTCTCATTTCATTTCATTGGCTATATTTAACCGTGGAATCTGTGGAATTCCACAGTTCATTGGCTATATTTAAGAGGGAGTTAGATGTGGCCCTTGTGGCTAAAAGGATCAGGGGGCATGGAGAGAAGGCAGGTATGGGATACTGAGTTGGATGATCAGCCATGATCATATTGAATGGCGGTGCAGGCGCGAAGGGCCGAATGGCCTACCCCTGCACCTATTTTCTATGTTTCTATGTTTCTAATTGCAATCATGTGTTGCCTTTCCGCTGACTGGATGGCACGCAACAAAAGCTTTTCCCTGTACCTCGATATACATGACAATAAACTAAAACTGATAAACTAAACTGGTACTTGTCTAAATGTTCCTTAAACGTTGTGATAGCACCTGCCTCAACGACCACCTCCGGCTGATCGTTCCATACAACTACCTTCCTTTGCATCAAAAAGTTATCCCTCAGGTTCCTATTAGCTGTTTTCCCCTCACCTTAAACCTATGTCCTCTGGTTCTCAATTCCCCTACTGTGAGCAAGGGGCTCTGTGCATCAACCCAATATGTTCCTCTCATGATTTGGAACACCTCAAGGTCAGAGGCAGTTGCAGACACCTGTAAATTCATTTACAAAATACTCCAGAAGCCTCGAAATTACTCCACTGGTCAGCCAGCACCTGCGGAGCGAGAAACAGAGGTGAATGTATTTCCTTCCCCATATCTCGCCAGCCCTTTCTTGAATGATAGATAAAAGAGTCACTGATACTACCTATTTAAGGTGTCATCAGCAAACGTACTAATCTAAACAGGTAAGTTCATGATTGTGTTTTGCATCACTGCATGGTGTAGAATCACTATCCACTATTGAGCCCTGTTTAGTTTAGTTTAGTTTGGTTCAGTTTAGTTTAGTTTAGTTTAGAGATACAGCCTGGAAACTGGCCCTTCGGCCCATCTGGTCCACACTGACCAGTGATCCCCGCACATTAACACTCTCCTACACCCACTAGGGACAAGTTACACTTATACCAAGTTAATCAACCTACAAACCTGTACGTATTTGTTGTGTGGGTGGAAATTGAAGATCACTGAGAAAACCCACGCAGGTCTCGGGAAGAACGTACAAACTCCGTACAGGCAGCACCCGTAGTCAGGATCGAACCGGGGTCTCTGGCGCTGTAAAGCAGCGACTCTACCACTGTGTCATCGTGCTGCCCTGATGTAGGAAATTCTGGAACTTATAAGAAAATTGGGCAAGTTTCTAATATGTTCAGCAGAGGAGCATTCATACTGGGGAAGCACGATGGGAACAGTAACCAACACAGTAAAGGTAACTTATAGGTAATTTTAGGAGAGGCAATAAATAGATTTGGACGGTGTTTCGATTACAAGGCAGAGCTAGCTGGTGTAACAATACACATAGAAGATAAACAACTGAAGAAGGGTCTCGACCCAAAACGTCACCCATTCCTTCTCTCCAGAGATGCTGCTTGTCCCGCTAAGTTACTCCAGCATTTTGTGTCGAAATTCCTCCTCAGTTGGGATCTGATCTCAAAATGATTCAAATTCACTGTGATACACTCATCCCTTAAGGGCAATAAAACTGATCATGAGATAAGACAAGAGTCAAGAGTGTTTTATTGTCAAATATCCCAGATAGGACAATGAAAATCCTACTTGCAGCAGCACAACTTAATATGTAAAACATAGTAGGTACACAAAAAAGCTGGAGAAATTCAGCGGGTGCAGCAGCTATGTAAAACATAGTACACTGTAAACAATATAATAAACGAGAAATTAAGTTCAGTGTGTGTATATATACACATACTCACATATGCACACACACACACCCACACTCACACCCACACATATCTATATATACACACACGCACGCTCAAGCGTATGTACTAGTAAGAACAAACAACAATAATAGTGCGGCTGTGGGTGCTTTGAATCTTGGAAATACTTTGTGTTATCTCAGAGTGTTTCCCAGTATGTATTGTTAAGGTCTAGATGAAACGAACCACTGCTCTATGAGTTTTTCTTTGTGTCTGTCGCATTCTGAGCCGTATATAAGAGAACAACTACACCCCATGTGAGAGCCAGATTCAGGGTACAGGTCAGAGTCACAGAGTCATACAACGTGGAAACGGGCCATTCGGCCCAACTTTCCCACACTGGCCAACATGTCCCAGCTACACTAGTTCCACCTGCCCACATTTGGTCCACATCAACCTGCCATATTCATGTACCTGTCTAACTGCTTCTTAAACGTTGGGATAGTCCCTGCCTCAATTACCTCCTCTGCCAGCTTGTTCCATACACCCACCACCCTTAGTGTGAAAATTTTACCCCTCAGATTCCTATCAAAACTTTTCGCTTTCACCTTGAACCTATGTCCTCTGGTCCTTGATTCACCTACCCTGGGCAACAGACTTTGTGCATTTACCCGATCTATTCCTCTCATGATTTTTACACCTCTATAAGATCACCCCCCATCTTAATGCTCTCCAAGGAATAGAGTCCCAGCCTGCTCAACCTCTCCCTATAGCTCACACCCTCCAGTCCTGGCAACATCCTCATAAATCTTCTCTGTACCCTTTCCAGCTTGAACACATAATTCCCTCCAATGCTCACTAACACATTCTAGATAATGGATCTGTGTAGGTGGAAATTGGGATACGTAGTTTAGGCAGGTACTATTATATTTAAGAAACATTTAGACAGGTTAGGATGGTTAGGATAGGTTTGAGGCATATGGGCCAAATGCAGGCAGGTGAGACTAGTGTAGATGGGACATGTTGGTCAGTGCGGTTCAGTTGGGCAGAAGGGCCTGTTTCCAATCTGTAAGTCTATGACTCTATGACTACTCTAGGATAAAACTGACCCAGTCATCAGCTTCTAAAATGTCACTGTACGGATCCTGCACATTCACACTTGGCTACTTGTCACTTAGCCACGACTTTGTTCCACACAAAACCTAAAGGGCCTGTCCCACGAGCATGCGACCTGCATGCGGCAAGCGCGACCTAAAGGGCCTGTCCCACCAGCATGCGACCTGCATGCGGCAAGCGCGACCTAAAGGGCCGGTCCCACCAGCATGCGCCTGCATGCGGCAAGCGCGACCTAAAGGGCCGGTCCCACCAGCATGCAACTGCATGCGGCAAGCGCGACCAAACCAGAAGTGGGAGCTGCGCGGAGGTCGAGTGAGTGACACGGCGTCAAGGCAGCTGCAGGCCGACGGGCCGTTGCCGCGCGGAATTTTTTAACATGATCAGTTTTTCGGAGCCCCACGCGATGTCGGGACCAGCTCCGCACAACTCCATACGGCTCCGGCAATTGAAGTGGGACCAGCCTCGCGAGGCCGTACGGCTCAAGCGACCATGTTAGGTTGCGCTTGCCGCATGCAGGCGCATGCTGGTGGGACAGGCCCTTTAGGTTTTGTGTGGAACAAAGTTGTGGCAAAGTGCCAAGTAGTCAAGTGTGAATGAGCAGGATCCGTACAGTGACATTTTAGAAGCTGATGACTGGGTCAGTTTTATCCTAGAGTAGTCATAGAGTCATAGAGACGCACGGTGACACAGCAGTAGAGTTGCTGTCTTTCAAACACATTGCCCCCCTCTCTACACCAATGCTTCTAAAGATCCTTCCATTTATTCTGTATTTACATTTGACCTTCCAATGTGTAATATCTCACACATGTCTGGATGAAACTCCAATCTCCATTTCTCTGACCACATTTTCATCTTGTCGATATCTTGCTGAATCCTTTAAAAACTTCCCTCATTATCCACAGCACCATTCGTGTTTGTGTTATCTACAAACTTACCAATCACCACCATACATCTACGATAAATATCTCAAACAATAGTGCTCCCAGAGCAGCAGATTAACACACCTCCATCACTACCCGAAGATAGACACAAATGATGGAGTTACTCAGTGGAACAGGCAGCATCTCTGGATAGAAGGAATGGGTGAGGTTTCAGGTGGAGACCCTTCTTCAGACTGCCTTCACTACCCTCTGTCATCTATGGCCAAGTTAATTTTGGATACAAGTATCAATTCTCCAAAGCGCTCACCAGCGTTAACCTTCTGGCTTAGTCTACCATGAGGGACCTTATCGAAAGCTTTGCTGAAAACCCTGCGCATAATATTCACTGCCCTACCCTCATCAATCAGAGAGTGTAGAACAATACAGCACAGGGGCACACACTTCGGCCCACAATGTCTGTACCAAACTTGATGCATATAATCCTTATGATGCATGTGCACATATAAAATGCATGTATATTTAGCGGTGCAGTGGTAGAGTTGCTGCTTTACAGCTCCAGATACCTGAGTTCGATCCTGACTATGGGTGCTGTCCGTACTGAGTTTGTATGTTCTCCCAATGACTGCGTGGGTTTTCTCTGGATGCTCCCATTTCCACCCACAGTCCAAAGGAGTGCAGGTTTGTAAGTTAATTGTATTTGGTAAAGATTGTAAATTGTCCCTAGTGCGTAGTATTGTGCTAATGTTACAGGGATCGGTGGCCAGAGTGGGCTCGGTGGGCCAAACGGCCTATTTCCACGCTGTATATCTAAACTGGATTATCAGGAAATATTTACTCCACGTGTATTATTTTGGGCTTCATTCGAACATTGCTGATGATATTCAGGCATCAAACTTTTGTTATCTCTTTCCTCGAAGGAGATGCGACTTTTTCATCATATCTCCGTCTGTATTGCGGCTTTAACATCGTGGAACTGGCGTCCCTTTGTTTGGGATCGACTGCGGGAGCTCCAACCGCAGGAGCTTTGACCACCCCGATCACGGGAGCTTCGATTGCCCCGGGAGAAAAGGAGGAAAGAAGGTATAAGTTATTTGCCTTCCATCACAGTGGGGAATGTGAGGCCGCTGGAAAAACAAGATGGACGTGCTGCCTGCACTGGAGAGGATTCGGAGGGAGTGCCGTGAGTGCGGTGATCTCGGTGTTTTGTGGGGACAAGGCTCCACGAGGACATCCCGGAGTCTAGTGCGAATGTGGACAGCTTTCTGACTGTTCAGGCGGACAGGGACTGCAGAGAGAGTGACAGCGGTCGGTACAACTCTGGTCACATCACGGTGAAGGAGCGTGTGTGTGGCCCGGACATTGAACTGATGGCTGTGGATCTCCGCTGATGCTGTGTGCCCTGGGGATTCTCACACGCTGTTGTGGTGCCGGTTGAAGTCTATGTTTAATTTTTATGTTACCTATCTTGTTGCTTTTTTGTATGACTGTTGGCAAATCAAATTCCTTGTATGTTTACATACTTGGGTAATAAATTAATTACAATTACAATCACAAATTTCTTGGTTGAGCGCTTATCCTGGTTTTATAGCACTAGTACTTTGTGTTTTAATAGTAATTCAGCTTCCAGACTTTACAGGGGTCTGTGCTATCAACTTTATCATGTGGTTAGGTCCAGAATCAGAACCTCCACTACACAACTGTTGGGAAACTCTTGGGTCAACCAGACATTAACACTGACACAACATTTCTGCGCTTCTTAACACTTCTAAATGTCAAGGCTTGTCAAAAGCTTTCCAAAATCATTAAAAATAACATAAATGAACAAAAAGATCGATTGCATTGAATAATTGAAAGGTACAGCATGGAAACAGGCACTTCAGCCCACTTGAGTCCACACTGAGCATCGATCAACCGTTCGCACTAGTTCTATGATATGTCCCTTTCTCAGACAAACCTGCTTGTCTTTGCGATGTGGGAGGAAACCAGAGGACCCAAAGGTTAACCAAGCGATCATAGGGAGAACATGCAAATTCAACACCAAGGCTAAGATTGAACCCAGGTCCCTAGCGCTGTGAGGCAGCAGCTCTACCACCCAGTAATAGATGTAGCCTATTTAAATATACTCAAACACTTAAAGCAAATATGGATATAGCAATAGAACAATGCCACCAATCTCCTCCACTGGTGACACGGTGCCCAACAGTAGAGTTTCTCCTTTACAGCGCCAGAGATCCGGTTTTGATCCTGTCCTCGGATGCTGTCTGTACGGAGTTTGTACTTCCTCCCTGTGACCGCGTGGATTTTCTCCGGGTGCTCTGGTTTCCTCCCATGTTCCAAAGATGTACGGGTTTGTAGGTAAATTGACTTCAGTAAATTGACATTAGTGTATAGATTAGAACAAGTGTACGGGGTGATCGCTGGTTGGCACGGACCTGGTGGGCCGAAGGACCTGTTTCCACGTTGTAACTATAAACTAACCACTGATAACAATGGAACAGTTCATCCCATGCCAGGTGTGCCCATGGGGAATTTTGTGTTTCACAGTCTCAGCTACATTGCAATTGGATTCTGATGTCACACCATCGTCTATTAGCGCCAAACTGTTGGATACAACTTTGACAGACACAGTATCACCATGCCAAATATTTGGCCTTTTGTTTCATGCTGAGATTAAATCTGTTCATGTCCACAATGGATTCTGTTTGTTATTGTTTGGCATGTTGACTAAATTTAAACTCATAGTCATACAGCGTGGAAACAGGCCCTTCAGCCCAACTTGCCCACATCGACCAACCTGTCCCATCTACACTAATCCCACCTGCCTGTGTTTGGCCCATATCCCTCTAAACCTGTCCTATCCATGTGCCAGTCTAAATGTTTCTTAAACGTTGCAATAGTGCCTGCTTCAACTACCTCCTCTGGCAGTTTGTTCCATACACCCGCCCCCTCTTTGTGTGAAAAACTCTTGTGAGGCCCTAAAGATATTATGACTAGAGTAACCCCTCAGGTTCCCATTAAATCTTTCCCCCCTCATCTTAAACCTATGTCCTCTGGTTCTCGATTCCCCTTCTCTGGGCAAGAGACTGTGCGTCCACCTAATCTATTCCTCTCATGATTTTGGACACCTCTGTGAGATCACCCCTCGTCCTCCTGCGCTCCAAAGTATAGAGTCATATCCTGTTCAACCGCTCCCCATAGCTCAAGCCCTCGGGTCCTGGCAACATAATTGTAAAAACTTCACTGCACCTTTTCCAGTTTCACAACATCTTTCCAATAACATGGTGACCAAAATTGAACACAATGCTCTGAATACAACCTCACCAACATCTTATATAAATGCAACAATATTTCCCGACTTCTATATTCCAAACTTCAAGACTCAAATGAATTTATCTTCATTATTAATGTGTCCATTGAGTTGCATAAGTCTCTCCTGCCTCATTTAACTTGCAACACTGGAGATGAGCCTTTTCATCCAAATCGTTTCAACCCTAATCAAAATAAATAGTGCTGTGATGTAATGATGGCACTGTGGCACAGCTGGTAGAGCTGCTGCCTCACATTGCTGGAGACCTGGGCAGATACAAGATTTATGTAGCTGCTTTAGTTGAATTTCTGGTCAATGCTAGTTCCAGGATGCCAAGTACTAGAACCCCCCCAAATATTCTATTGAGTGACAAAGGGAATGTGTAGGAAGGAACCACAGAGGTAGGTTTTACACCAAAGATAAACACAACATGCTCGAGTAACAGCGGGACAGGCAGCATTTCTGGATAGAAGGAATGGGTGACGTTTCGGATTGAGACCCTTGCACTCGACACAAAATATCCTTCTATCGAGAAATGCTCCCCCCCACTCCCTCTTCCCCCCTCTCCTTCCTCCCTCTTCCCCCCTCTCCTTCCCCCCTCTCCTTTCCCCCTCTCCTTCCCCCCTCTCCTTCTCCCCTCTCCCATCAGGCAAAGGGTATAGGTGTGAAAACACTCACCACCAGATTCAGGGACACTTTCTTCCAAGCTGTTATTAGGCAAATGGACCATCCTACCACAACTAGAGAGCAGTGCTGAACTTCTATCTACCTCTTTGATGACCCTCGGACTATCCTTGACTAGGATAGTCCTCTGCTAGCTTCCTTCCCTCATCACGTATCTATACACTACAAATGGATCGATTGTAATCATGCATGGTCTTTCTGCTGACTGGTTAAAGCCCTGTCCCACGGTACGAGTTCATTCCAAGAGCTCTCCCGAGTTTGCCCTGATTCGAACTCGGAGATTTACGGTAATGGCCACTCGTCGGTACTCGGGGCTCTCCTGGACATTTTTCAACATGTTGAAAAATATTCACGAGTCTTCCCATGCTTACCTGCCGTTAGTGAGTCTTCCCGAGTACCTGCTGTTAGCATTACGGGCCGCTAAGAGACGTCCCCGAGCTCCGACATACCCCCTACGTTCATTCTCCGTGCTTACCACGAGTTTGATTTTTGATCGGGAGAGCTCTTGGAATGAACTCGTACCGTGGGACAGGGCTATTAGCATGCAACAAAAGCTTTTCACTGTACCTCGGTACACGTGACAATAAACTAAACTGAAACTGTCCCGCTGAGTTACTCGAGCATTTTGTGTCTATCTTTGAATGATGAAGGTCTTTGCCGTCTCTGTTGTATGGTAACTCAAATTTCAGTGTACCAATTGGTGCATGTGACAATAAATGTGAACTTGAACTTGAACTTCAAGATTACATTGCCTTGCCACACATATGGATGAACACGAGGTGACTTTGCTTGGCAAGATGAATGTGCGAGATCAGATGTCAGGCACTAACCTAGACTGGTCGGAAGCTCAGGGTGGTGATGGAGAGAAACGAGACACAATAATAACTTGTGTTGCATAAAAACCCAAAGGTGATCAGAGCTTGTGACATATGCAATGAGATCAAATTGGGACCTCATGGATCTATAGTACAAACAATACTGGATCTTTATAAAAAATGAATTTTAAAAATGTCAGAGGAAGGAACACCTGGAAGCACCTATCACTGAGCAAAAGACTCAAGGGCCTGTCCCAATTGGGTGTCGTTTGCGCATAATTTACGCGTCACGACGCACGACGCGCGTTGTGCCACGCATGTGATGCGCGCATGGTGCGTGGTGACATTAGCAGTGACGTGCGGTCGTGCGCGGCGCCCCAGGATTTTGGGATGTACAAAATCTTCACGTGCCATCTGCGTGATGCACAAATGACGCCCAAGTGGGGCAGGCCCTTCACTCTACCCACTAGGGGCAATATACAAAGGGCCAATTAACCTTCATACCCGCATGTCAATGGGATGTGGAGGAAACCTGAGCACCCGGAGTAAACCCACACGGGGGGACCGATGGAATGTGCAAACTCCACACAGACAGCACCCGAGGTCAGGATCGAACCCGGGTCTCTGATGCTGTGCGGCAGCAGGTCTACCAGCTGCGAAAAAATTAGCTGAGTTAAAAGAGCCTCAGAGTTACCACTGTTTAAGAAAGAACTGCAGATGCCGGAAAAATCAAAGGGAGACAAAAAAGCTGGAGAAACTCAGCAGGTGAGGCAGCATCTATGGAGCAAAGGAATAGGTGACATTTCGGGTTGAGACCCTTTACTACCTCAGAGTTACCACTGATGATTTCATTTGATAGTAGAGATTAAAGTGGCACCTGCAGTGTGGGCATCTCAGCCACGGAATATCCAAGACTGGACCTGGGTCACACAACGGGGAACTAGCAGTGACCAGGTTTGAACTCGGGAGGGGCACACCAAACTAGGTTAGGATAATGTAGATTCAAGAAACTACAGTTGCTGGTTTGCAAAAGGGGACACAAAGTGTTGGAATAACTCAACAGGTCAGAAAGCATCTCTGGAGAAGGGTCCAGAACTGGATTTTCACCTATTCATGTTCTCCAGGGATGCTTCCTGACCCGTTGAGTTACTCCAGCACTTTGTATTTATCTTTGGTATAAAGCAGCATCTGCAGTTTATTTGTTTCTACGTCACCAATCCATGTTCTCCAGAGAAGCTTCCTGACCCACTGAGTTACTCTAGCACTTTGTGTCTTCTTGGGTTAGGATAACCCTGGTGAAGCAGGAACTAAGGGGGAAAGTAGAAAACAATACAGAAAGAATCTTTGTGGTGAAAATTGAGGACAGGCAAACCTGCATAAAAACTTGAAGACGTTCCTGCATTTAGACAATAGACAATAGGTGCAGGAATAGGCTATTTAGTAGCAGGAGTAGTCCCCACCAGACTGGCCTAGAAGCTAATGGAATTAGAGCACAACACCCCCCTGTGTGCCTGGGCCCTGGACATTCTCATTGCCAGACCCCAGGTAGTCAAGATGGGAGGGAATACATCGAAGTCCCTCACCCTGAGCACTGGATCTCCCCAGGGTTGCGTCCTCAGCCCCTACTGTACTCCCTGTACACACATGACTGTGTGGCTAGGTTCAGCTGCAACTCGATAATCAAGTTTGCTGATGACACTGTGGTGGTGGGCCTGATCTCAGACAATGATGAGAAGGCCTACCGGGAGGAGGTGGCTGATCTGGCACTCTGGTGTCAGGACAACAGCCTCCTCTTAAACATAAAAAAAATTAAGGAGCTGATCGGGGACTTTAGGAGGGCACATCATCCGAGGAAGTACACGCCATTAAGGACAAATGGGGATACTGTGGATAAGGTGAGCTGCTTTAAATACCTGGGAGTCCACATCTCTGAGGATATGACATGGACATCACACGCTGCAGCACTCGTGAGTAAGGCAAGGCAGCGCCTTTACCACCTCAGGCAATTGAGGAAATTCAGAGTGTCTCTGGGGATCCTCCAGTGCTTCTACTCACAATTTGGTTTGGGAACTGCTTTGCCCAGGACAAGAAGGCTCTGCAGAGAGTAGTGCGTTCGGCCGAACGCACTATGGGAACTTCACTCACCCCTCTGCAGGAACTATACATCAGGAGGTGCAACTCCAGAGCCAATAAGATCATGGGAGACCCCTTCCACCCCTGTAACGGAATGTTCCAGCTGCTACAGTCAGGCAAACGCCTCCGTTGCCATGCTGTGAGAATGGAGATGTTGAGAAGGAGTTTCTTCCCAGAGGCCATTAGGACTGTAAACTCCTATCTCACCAGGGAATAACTTTACTGAACCATTCTACTGTTTTTTTTAAAAATAGCTGTTATCTTTTCCCTTTTCCCTCTGCCCACAATATTTAATATGTAAAAGAATATGTGATTCTGTTCCATTCTGTTTGTAGTTTGTTTGTTTGTTTGGTTGTTTGTTTTTTGCACAAAGTCTGCGAGCATTGCCACTTTTCATTTCACTGCACATCTCGTATGTGTATGTGACTAATAAAGTTGACTTGACTTGACTTGACTTTGGCCCTTCAAGCCAGCACTGTGATCATGGCTAATCATCTCCAATCAGTACCCCGTTCCTGTCTTCTCCCCATATCCTCTGACTGCTATTTTTAAGAGCCCTATCTAGTTCTCTCTTGAAAGTACCCAGAGAACCGTCCTCCACACCCTCTGAGGCAGAGAATTCCACAGACTCACAACTCTCTGTATCAGGATGGAATTGGTCCTCAACTGAAGAGAATATTGGAGATGAGGTTCCCAGTGAAGAATAATGTCAATGTGATTACTTACCTGGGCCATGAAAACTTAGTTTCATCAGTGTACATAAACTAAAATCAGCCCATAGGACTTGTGGGCAGTGAAGAATGTTATAATTGTGGGATGACAGGTCAGTTTGTATTGATCACAGTATGAGTCAGGCCAACCCCAACCCCAATCAAGGAAAAAATCAGGTAAATTGGCTTGGTAAATGTAAAAAAAAATTGTCCCTAGTGTGTGTAGGATAGTGTTAATATGCAGGGTGGGCCGAAGGGCCTATTTCCACGCTGTAAACCAGACTAAACCTTTAAGTGTGAATAGTAAGATTAAACGAGAACTTACCAGTTTGAAGTTTGATCTTTATTTTATGACGAGTTACGATGAGGGATTACGTGAAGACCCCGCCAGCACGCGTGCGCGACATTCTTCAAAGCAGCGGTGTGGAATCACAGAAAATAGTAATTGAAGTAAACATAGTAAAGACAAGGAGAACTAAGATACCAGTTGACCTTTATAATTGAGGATGGGAGCGGAGGGCACGTAATCCCTCATCGTAACTCCTCATAAAATAAAGATCAAACTTCAAACTGGTCAGTTCTCGTTTAATCTTACTATTTTACTTCGGAGTCACGTGAGTGACTACGTGAAGATTTTAAACCTCTGTGATTTCAAGCCGTGGAACAGTCCATGCTTCACTCACTGCCGAAGTCATTCAAGGGAGGAAGTATGTTATTGTATTTAGACATGCATCCAATTCAGGCAATAACAATTTATTTTAACAAAATAATCCTCCCTAGGGCTAAATATATTACAGAATTCAAACTTGATTCTGCAATACCGCAGGTTTGGTTATTGGCTTATTATAAAGAATTGGAAGGTCTTTCTCTTGACCATCCTGTTGTTGCCAGGATATGGTCCATAGGCACTTCCTTGTCTCTAGCTGCCGGTGTTGCTGTTGCCCATGTGGATAGAAACTTAAGATGTCAGTATCCACCCCAGCAGCTCCCAAGCCTGTCTGAGCCATCTGGCGATGGTTAGTGCTGATACCCGGCCATTAGGCTGTTTATGGCTGCCCATAGTGCTAATTTACTTCCTCTTAAGTTTTAGTAGTTTTAAGGTATAATAGAAGGTGTGTCATTACACATAGTCGGGTGTCAGTTGGGTATATCTGGAATTCCAAATGTTGTCCTGATGATCATGGTCTATCTTGTTTAACAAGCTCTAATATGCAAAGCTATCTTTTCTGGAGATGCCATCATTTATCCCAGTCTCAGTTTATGTAGAAACTGGACCCCTAGAGCTGAGACCAATACTATCAGCATACTGTTTTAAAATGTCAGTTTCCCCCCCAGGGACAGGGACATTGCTGGTGCACCTAGCAATGTTAGTACAACACTGACGTCCCTGATCTGGGAGTACTTCCCTCTAGGAGGGTTGGTGTTGAAAATAATCCTCATAAGTTTGACAACTAGAGGGTGAGATCCCATGGAGAGTTGTCGTGGCACCTGCCACCAGCAAGCTGACAGGGCACTCCTGCATAATTATAGTACTGCAGCTCAGTCCTTCATCTACATGAAGGCTGGATAGGAATTCTCAGGACGTTGATGGTTGTAGCTGTATTATACGCTACACCAGTCCTTGTTGGTTCTTGATAGGCCGCCGTGATCAAGCTCATGGTCCTGTCCGCCAGCCCGGATCTAGCATGGTGGACTATGGTTCAGAGACTATGTCCGAGACCACAGGGATCCATGGCTGTGTAGGCCAATCAGGTACTTTCAAGACACTTGATGTTGAGTCCATATGTGTTTTTGCTTAGGATCCGACTGATGAGGCAGGAGGGAAAAACATTGTAAACAATTATTCCGCATTAAGTGAGTAACGTCCATTGCTGCTGCCCCAAGTGTGGTTCACAAGCGGCATATGTTGGTAACTGGTGATTGGGTCTAGATGCAAATGGATCGATATCTGGTGTCCCTCTTTTGGTAATATCAGCAACTTTTTTGTGGTCCAACAGCCATTCGATGCTGTCATTGAATTTTCATGACCTGGTGTGTGGCTCAGTATTGAGCTTATCTGGTAGGTAAGTTTGCTGACAGTCAAATATGTATGTTAACACACCATAACCAAATATATTGGCCAGAATGACACATGGTATCGATCTTTTCTCCCATATGATTAATATATGCCACCACTGTGATATTATCAATTCGTAGGCGGACATGCAGATGGACATTGTTAGCAGTAGGCGTTTAGCCCATAAAACACACCCAACACCAGTGTTTTTAGTAATTAATTATGTTGTAGGTTTATCCAAGTCTGCTTTAGGACGACAGATGGCACAATGGGCTAAGTGTTCGGCTGGCAACCGGAAGGTAGCTGGTTCGAATCCCGCTTGGAGTGCATACTGTCGTTGTGTCCTTGGGCAAGACACTTCACCCACCTTTGCCTGTGTGTGTCCTTGGGCAAGACACTTCACCCACCTTTGCCTGTGTGTGTGGATGTAATTATGTGAAGCACTTTGGGGTCAATGCAAGTTGACTAAAAATGTGCTATATAAATAAAGACATTTAAATTTAAATTTACTCTTTGGCAATTTTACAGACATATGGATAGCGTTAATTGTAAATCCCAGAAAGTCCAGTTGTGGATGCTGTCGACTTAGATTTATCTGGATGGAGATGACCCCAGAGTTTCACCCTATGTTTGGTAGCTAAAACTGCTGATTTAGCTAGATCCAGGGTTTTTTCCCCACAAATGATATATCATCAAGATATGCCATGACAATATGATTTTGTTTCTAATATTGCCAAGGCCCGTTTTAATATCTTGGTGAAACGTCTTGTGGCTGAAGTTAGACCATTAGGCAATGCTATGCCCTGCCATTGTTGCCCCATCCAGTTAAATTTTAGGTATCGACAATGATCCCTCCATGTCTCCCAAAACAAGTGTAATATCCCCCCTGTTAGTACAGGTCGTACACCTTTGTGTTCTGGAAGGAACCAGATCCACCTACTTACCTGGTTGCTGGTGGTATGTCCCTTTCTTAAATTTCTGCCTCTTCTGTGGAAGAGGCGCCGGAGGGCGGGGTTGGCACGTTTTCCATGAGGGTTGCTCTGGGCCTTGGCATAAAAGGACCTTTGTGGTGCTGCGCGGCCCTCATGCTTTCACCAGCGTCCTGGTGTTGATACCTGCTGGTGGATGCATAGGGGTGCTGTCGTTGCTGATGATGCTGTTATGAGCCCGACGGCTTTAATCTCTTCGGCGAGCTTTTCTCTGTACCATCGTCTGGGTGAGCAACCAATGATATGCCCGCTGTCAGAAGTTTTGAAATCTTCTGTAGTTTGACCTCCTGGGTTTTTGTGCCAGTCCCACTGTACCCCCAGATCGCATTGTTTGCTGCAGGCATTTTTAAAACGAAGTAAATTTCACAGGAGGCCTATACTTCTGCGTAATTTTGTTGCCTGGTCCTGCAGAAGATGGAAGTACAGGTAGTCGATGCTGGCCGCCAGCCTTGTCTGTAATGGTACTTTTCGTTGATCCATAATTTTGGTGATCACTCCCAGTAGCTCCTTAGGATTCTGCACCCCCGGTACACTGCCGTTTTCTTCAGCCACGTCCTCTTCTTCCGGACCAGCCCAGCCCTGGTCCACAATGCATTCCTCTATCGAGGGAGATGCATTGTTTTACAGCCCTCGATAAGGTGCTGTTGTGGGAGTGCGAAGACTCCCATAGTGAGCTTGCTCCATCTCCCGGAGCAAGTCACGGGCGGACCTCTGCTGCACTCGGGCAGCGGGCCCCTTCGGCCGGACTCAGATGAGAATGATCGGCCGGGCTGGATCCTGCTGGGCTTTGCCTCCAGCCTGCTGCGCTGCTTTGAGTTGTACGACTCATGGCGCTGGATTCAGCTTGGAGTCAGCAAGTGGACCTTAGTAACCACGCCAATGGTCACTTTCACTGCCCTTAGGCAGTGCGTCCTTCTGGCCGGACTCCCTGAGTCTATCGGCCGTACCGACTCCTGCCTGCCTGCAGCCCACAGTGTTGTTTCCAGGAATACAGCTCGCGGTGCTGGGCTCAGCCTGCGCCGGTCGTACCCCGCTGTCGGCTGCCAGTGCCTTCCTGGTGTTGGCTGCAGGGACCTACCTGGCACTCCGCGGCAGCCTGCGGTCCTGGAGCCGTTGGTAGCTCATGGCTGTCGGCTGCCGGGAACTGCCTGGTTCCCCGTGGCAGCCTGCGGTCCAGGTCCGTTTTTTCTTCCCCTTGTCCAACATGCTGTAACATAAAGCACAGCAAGGGGAAGAATACAACTTCAGTTTTTCCTTACCTGTGTAGGTCCGTTTTAATTTTTTCCGCGGGAGCGCTCCACCCCCGCCCGTCGCTGTTGCACTGCGTGAGACGAAATGACATGCACGCGTGGTGGCGGGGTCTTCACGTAGTCACTCACGTGACTCCGAAGTAAAATAGTAAGATTAAACGAGAACTCACCAGTTTGAAGTTTGATCTGTATTTTATGAGGAGTTACGATGAGGGATTACGTGAAGAACCCGCTCAGCACGCATGCGCGGCATACTTGAAAGCAGCGGTGTGGAATCACAGATCGACACAGTTATTGAAGTAAGCATAGTAAAGACAAGGAGCCATCAGTTTGACCCATATTATTGAGGGTGGGAGCAGAGGGCACGTAATCCCTCATCGTAACTCCTCTTAAATACAGATCAAACTTCAAACTGGTAAGTTCTCGTTTAATCTTACTATTTTACTTCGGAGTCACGTGAGTGATTCCGTGAAGACTTCAAAGCTCTGTGATTTCAAACCGTGTAACAGGTATTATTTCACGCACTGCCGAAGTCCTTGAGGGAGGAAGTGTGTTATCGTAATCAACCAATGAATCTGTTTGTAGAAAAACACAATGGTATTTTTTAACAATAACAACAAAGAAATTAAATTGTTCCCCTGGGCTTAAATTAAATATTTGCAGTCTGTAAAATCTTTTCTGCAAATAAATCAGGTTTTGCCAACGGCTTATTATAGAATTTCTGAACGGTCTTTCCCCCCACCATCCTGCTGTAGCCAGGATGTGGTCTATAAGCACGTCCATTCTTTTAGCCATCGACGTGGATGCTGCCCTGGTGGAATAAAATTTGTACATGTCAGTGTTTATCCCAGCAGTTTTTAGCACCTGCTTGAGCCATCTCGCAATGGTTTGGCTCGTCACCCGACCATAAGGTTTTTTATGACTGACCCACAAAGCTTTTCATCTCCCTCGAATATTTTGGTTGTGTCTATGTAGGATAGTAAGTAGGTCATGGCACATAACCGTGGTTCTGGCGGGTAAGTCCGGAATTCCACGACTGGATTAGGTGTTCCTGGTCTGCTCTGTTTGATCAGTCTCTGGATAATGACAGAGATCTGGTCTGGAGCTGTGAGCATGCTGTCCAGTCGCAATAGGTGTAGTGACTGGACCCTTTGTGCAGATACAAGTGCCATCAACATGAGTGTTTTTGAGCATAGATTGTTCCAGGTTGAGGGATCTGGCTGGTGGCCATCCCCTGAGGTATGTCAGGAGCACACTGACATCCCATTTATGGGTGTACCTTGGTCTAGGGGTTAGAGTTGTAAATACCCTTCATTAGTTTGACCACCAGCGGTTGCGACCCCATGGCCTGTTGTCCTGGAGCTGGTTTTAAATAGACAGGCAGGGCACTTCTAGCTGTGTTGATGGCTCTGTAGCTGCGTCCTTCATCGTGGTGAAGGTTCGCCAGGAATTCCAGTACGTTGGTAACTGTAGCGGTTGAGTAGGTGGTCCCTGTATCCAAGCAGTACTTCTCCCATTTTTTGATGCTGGACAAGTGCTGTTTTTTAGTGGATGTTCGGAGGGATGCTGACATGGTGTCGACGGTTTGTTCTGATAATCCCAGTCCCAGAAGTGGTTTGTGCAGAATCTGCAACCCAGGAGTTTGATTTTTTCATGGCACGGGTGGCTTGCGCCCGACACTGGGTGTTAATAACTCTGGGTCACTGGGGAATACCATCGGAGCTTCAACAACCATGTCATGGAGTATTGGGAACCATGGCTGTGTAGGCCAGTCGGGTACTATAAAAATACCTGAAGCAGAGTCCATTTGTATTGTGCGTAGTCCCCGACTGATGAGGCAGAAGGGAGGAAATGCATAGAAGAAGAATTTCCCCAATCCAGCGCGAATGCATCTACCGCTGCTGCCTCAGGGTCTAGTTCCCAAGCGACATACATAGGTACCTGGTGATTTAGCCTTGATGCAAATAAATCGATATCTGGCGTGCCATATTGCTTGATAACTTTTGCGAACATTTTTTTTTGGGTTTTAACATCCATTCGATGTTGTCATTAAATTTACGTGACCTGGTGTCTGCCACTGTATTTAGCTTACCTGGCAAGTAGGTTGCTGATAGCCAAATATGTCTTTGGACACACCATTGCCAAATTGTGTTGACCAACTTGTCACATGATACCGATTTTATGCCGCCCATATGGTTAATGTAGGCCACCACCGTAGTATTATCTATTTGTTACCGTACATGCAAGTGATGCATATTTATGCATATGCTTTTAAACCATAAAAGTCACCCAAACATCTCTAGATAATTAATGCCCAGTGTAAGTGGTAACGATGACTCTGGTTTAGCCCATCTACTACTTGTGCTGGATATAGAGTTAGTTGCTCCCCAGCCTTGAGCACTGGCATTGTTACAGTCACGTAGACTGAATTAATTGTGAAGCCCAAGTAGTCCATGATAGTGGATGGCTTCAACTTAGATTTATCTGGATGTAAGACAATCCCAGGGTTTCGAATAACTGTTTGGTAGCTGATTCAGCTAACATAGTCAATTCCATGGTCTTGCCTACCATTTAAGATATCATCAAGATATGCCATGACAATATGTTTTTGTCTTCTGAATATTGTCAGAGCTGGTTTTAGTGTCTTGGTGAACAATCTTGGGCTGATGTGAACCCATTGGGTAATGCTTTAAACTGCTATAGCTGCCCATCCAGGTAAATTTCAGGTATCTGCGATGATCCTTGTGAATGGTACTAAATAGTAAACATCTTTAAGATGAATGCTTGCCATGAAGTATCCTTTGGAATTTAGTTGTTTGGCAGTAACAACCGGTTCCATTTTGAAATGTATGTACTTAACAAACATATTTAGTGAAGTTAAGTCAATGATGTTGCGACATCCACCATCTTTTTTGGGTTTAGTGAATATATTTGATACGAATTGCAAGGGTTCAGGTTTTCCCATGATACCCTTTGTAATTAGTCTAACCAGTTCAGTTTGTCCCTCTCGTTTCTTTAACGGAGAGGGGAAGAATGTTGACCTGGTGGCAATTTTTCTAGTATGAATGTATTTGTATTCACTAATGCCATTGAGTATATACTGATCACTCGTGATAGACTCCCATGTGTTAGTATTACTCTATATACTGGTAGGAACCAGACCCACCTACCTCCATGGTTATGGGTATTCTTCTGTTTCCTGTCGGTCCAACGAGTGTTGCACGTCGTCTGACGTGGCAGTGACGTTGGGGGGTGGCACATTTTCCATGGGGTCCGCTCTGGGCCCTGGTCTAAAGAAGACTTTCGTTGATAGAATGCGGACCCCGAGCTTTCATCAGTCCCATATGGTAGACGTTGACTGATGGACGCGATGGGGTGCTGCTGTGTAGGAATTACTGTTTTTGATTTGCTCGTCCCGGCCCTGCCCTCATGAGCCGAAAGTTTTGTAAAACCTCTTTCATGTCCTTCATATGCTTTGTGAGGTTTTTGCCAAAGAGCAGTGGGTCTGGCTCAGTGGCTGGGGTATGCACAACCCCGCAAATGTAGAATTTTTATGGCAGGTTTTATGACTTGTTTACGAAGGTTGTGGTCATCTCCGTATTTGTACATGGAATGAGGAGAAACGATGTGATGGCTGACGTCAGGCTTTTAACGGCCTCCTGCACGTGGGGTTGCCACGTAGCTGTCCACCACACCTAGCAGCTCTTCCTGTTCCTGCACCCCTTGCATACTCCCGAGATCTTCAGCCATTGCCCCTGTTCTTGACCAGCCCAGTCCTGGTCACCAAAGCTATCCTCTGGAAAGGAGGAAGCAATGGACAGTGCACAAGGCACTGTGGAGGGAGTGCCTGACCTCCCTCTGCGAGAGCGCCCCTCCTGGGGTGCACCTCGCTGGAGTTCCTGCTCCAAGAGCCGCTACATGCGACTCAGGCGGCTGTCTCTCCCCCGGGCGGGTGGAGAGACGTCCCCGTCCGACAAGTCGGAGCCACCGGCCGGATTCCTCTTCCGTGGCTTTACTTCCAGCCCGCTGCTCAGGCGCTAGCGGGGCTGGGCTCGGACGCGGTGTCGGGGAATAGCGGACCGCCCGGTAAGCGGTCCTACCGCCTTGTTGCTGCCCCCGCCAGATGGAACGCTCCTCCGTGGAGTCGATCGCGCGCAGGTCTGTTCAGGCGGCTGTCTTTCCCCCCGTGCGGGTGGAAAGATGTCCCGTCCGACAAGTCGGAGCCACCGGCCGGACGCCTCTTCCGTGGCGTTACTTCCAGCCCGCTGCTCAGGCGCTAGCGGGGCTGGGCTCGGCACGGTGTCGGGATAGCGGAGCGCCGGGTAAGCGGTCCTACCGCCTTGTTGCTGCCCCCCCCCAGATGGAACGCTCCTCCGTGGAGTCGAGCGGGGGACAGGTTTGTTCTAGAGCCTTTCTTCTCTGCCGGAAAGCAGAAGGCTCCCTGTGAAAGAAACCCCCGACCTCAGCTTACCTGACGGTCCGTTCTTTCACCTCCGTAGCGGGAGCGCCTGGCTCCCGCTGTGCCGCTGTTGCTCTGCTGAACGTAATGCCACGCATGCGTGCTGAGCGGGTTCTTCACGGAATCACTCACGTGACTCCGAAGTAATATAGGAATTGGCAGATGCTAAAGTTTTGGGGATATTTAAACGTTTGATTTTGCATAATCAATGTTTTGTTCAGTTCAGTTTAGAGATACAGTGCGGAAATGGGACTTTCGGCCCACCGAGTCCACGCCAGCTTGCGATCCCCGCATTAGGGACAATTTACATTTATACCAAGCCAATTAACCTACAAACCTATACGTCTTTGGAGTGCGGAAGGAAACCGAAGATCTCGGAGAAAACCCACGCGGTATGGGGAGAACATAAAACTCCGTGCAGACATGCACCCGTAGTCGGGATTGAACCCGGGTCACTGGCGCTGTAAGCGCTGTAAGGCAGCAACTCTACCGCTGTGCCACCGTGCCGCTCTCTATCACCCTATTCTTAACCATATAACCATATAACAATTACAGCACAGAAACAGGCCATCTCAGCCCTACAAGTCCGTGCCGAACAACTTTTTTCCCTTAGTCCCACCTGCCTGCACTCATACCATAACCCTCCATTCCCTTCTCATCCATATGCCTATCCAATTTATTTTTAATGATACCAACGAACCTGCCTCCACCACTTCCACTGGAAGCTCATTCCACACCGCTACCACTCTCTGAGTAAAGAAGTTCCCCCTCATGTTACCCCTAAACTTCTGTCCCTTAATTCTGAAGTCTCGTCCTCTTGTTTGAATCTTCCCTATTCTCAAAGGGAAAAGCTGATCCACATCAACTCTGTCTATCCCTCTCATCATTTTAAAGACCTCTATCAAGTCCCCCCTTAACCTTCTGCGCTCCAGAGAATAAAGACCTAATTTATTCAACCTTTCTCTGTAACTTAGTTGTTGAAACCCAGGCAACATTCTAGTAAATCTCCTCTGTACTCTCTCTATTTTGTTGACATCCTTCCTATAATTGGGCGACCAAAATTGTACACCATACTCCAGATTTGGCCTCACCAATGCCTTGTACAATTTTAACATTACATCCCAGCTTCTATACTCAATGCTCTGATTTATAAAGGCTAGCATTCCAAAAGCTTTCTTTACCACCCTATCTATATGAGATTCCACCTTCAAGGAACTATGCATGGTTATTCCCAGATCCCTCTGTTCAACTGTATTCTTCAATTCCCTATTCTTGTATGTCTAAGTCATAGGACTTGAATGATTTCCTTGAGGTCTGGGAGATGGTGTTTTGCAACGTTTGGATCTTTGAGTAAATTCCGTATTCTGAAATCAAATGGTCTCCTGAGTTTAAAAAGATTGCATGATTTGTGGCAACGTGTGAGTTCACTTGAGTGAGTGAATGAAAAGCTGTTAATTATTTGTTAGATCTGTGTCAGAAGATAATTAAATATTATTGCTCTGTCCCACAGGAATGAGGATGTGACAAACTTAAAGAATCTCCTACTCTGTGTGATGTAGCTATGCAGGACCTCTTGTATTTTAAGAGGCAGTGCATCTTTAAAAGGTTGTGTGTGTTGTATGCGTGACCCCACACGTCCCTTTCTGTTATTCATTGGATTATGTGTTCAAACTGTTCGCCTGTGGAAATAAACTGTTTATTTTTAGTTCTTCAGTTATTTATGAAAGCTCCAAAGGAAGAAAAATTCAAGCATTAAGTTTTCGGTGATCTGTGTTTTAAGTTTACTTCTATTCAATGGCTCCCAGCCTTACGGGGCTGTCCCACTGTATGAGCTAATTCAAGAGTTCTCCCGAGTTTCCCCTGATTCGAACTCGGCTGAATTATGGTAATAGCCGCTCGCGGATACTAGGGGATCTCGTGGACATTTTTCAACATGTTGAAAAATCTTCACGAGTCTTCACGAGCTTACCGCGTTTCCCGAGTACCTGCCGTTAGTGTTACGAGCCACTAAGAGACGTCCCGAGCTCCGACATACCCGCAACGTACATTCTAAGTGGTTATCACGAGTTTGATTTTTTTTTAAACTCGGGAGAGCTCTTGGGTAAACTCCTATAGTGGGACAGGCCCATTATTCATCCACTGCTGAAGTTTGATCAAGTATTTTGACTTCTGTTAAGATTGCATGATAAATTAATTTGAAGATAGACCCAAAAAGGCTGGAGCAACTCAGCGGGTCAGGCAGCATCATTGGAGAAAAGGAACAAAGGACTGTGGAGGACAAGTCAATGGATATTTTCAAGGCAGAGATAGACAAATTCTTGACTAGATATGGGGTCAAGGATTATGGGGGAAAAGGCAGGAAAATGGGATTAGGAGGCTGAGATCAGCCATGATTGAATGGCGGAGTGGACTCAACAGGACTAATGACCTAATTCTTCTCTTATAACTCGTGAACTTGTGACGTTTCGGGTCGAGACCCTTCTTCAGAATGAGAGTCAGGGTTATGGGGTAGATGGTGATATAGAGAGATATAGAACAAATGAATGAAAGATATGCACAAAATTTGCAACTCTGTCAAAATGATTTGAGGTTTTAAAAAATCTGAAGGCAGAGTGGTCTTGTTTCACCACTAACTTTTCCTTCCTTGAATCCAAGCTGAAAGAACTCGAAGAACTAATTGAATAGGAGATACCGATTTACAAGAGTTTTCTGTAAAGTGTACGTTTGCTCTGACTGGTCTCTCCACCTGCCCCTTATCTGCTGAAACCAGTGCACCATCTACAAGGTTGTGCGTTTACCGTTTGAACAACTTTTGCCAGAATTTTCCACAAACTTTTAGCCCGCATTTTCCATCTGCCTTCTCTGGAATTTTCCACAATTTAAAAAAAAATGTTGGACCCCTCACAGTCTTCAATCTAATTTCAACCCAAAAATTGAGGTTGGAAACTGGCGGTTTTATACCTTTCCTTTACAATTGTCTTGGGGGGGGGGGGGGAGCGAGAGAGAGGGAGAGGGAGAGAGGGATGGAGAGAGAGAGAGAGTGAGAGAGAGACAGAGAGCGCCCGGCTGGGGCGCTGGTCAGGCCTGCTTGGAGTTCTTTCCTTTCGGGGGAGGGTGCTGGTCATAAAGCAGCTGGTGGCCTCCATGTTATGGTACCGGCTGGCTACTCTTGTCCCGCCTTCTATCTTTGCAACTACTTTACAAAAGATGCTGGTGGATTTATTTTGGGGAAATAGGAAGCACTGGGTTTCCACAGCGGTCCTGAGTCTCCCGTTAGAGGAGGGCGACCAGTCCTTGGTATGCGTGTGTACCCAGGTGGCGGCTCTCCGTCTCAGGACTCTGCAGAGGTATATGTATGTAGAGAACCCCCCCCAGATGGCACGCTCTGGCCACGTATTTTTTCCGTCAGGATCGCTGCCTAAGGGGGGTCTCGCGGCTCCCCGTTGCGGGCATCAGTCGACCCGCACTAAGGGGCTTGCCTAGTTTCTATCGGGATGTGCTAAGAGCGAGGAATCTGGTTGTTTTCAGCCAGCGTGTTGCTCCACGAGGGGAGGGGAAGTTGTGGCTGCGGGAATGGCCGGTCCTCACCCAGTCATGGCGGGTGTCGAGGAGAGGCGCGCGCCAAGAGTGGTTCTGACTGAGCTTTCCCCCACTCCGTCGGATTTGCCCATCAGGCCCAGGCTCCGGGATATTTCTCGGGCACCGGCTCCAAACAACCTGAGCCGCCTTTCCGAGATGCCCAGCGTGCCGTTTCGTGATGCGAAGAGACACATACTGTACAGAATGTTCCTGCACATTCTGCACCTTCTTGCCTTCGTCTCCCGTCCCGACACACTATGGCAGACGGTGTTACCACCCGAAGGCGGGGGAGGTCCCCAGTGGGGGTCCCTCTACAAGGGAGTTGTTCCCCTTTACATTGGGGACCTGGGGTGGAGAGGGAACACGCTGTGTCCACGGGGATTCTGGAGGCCTTCCGTGGGCGCTGGTCACCACGTGGGGTTGAGAGTATTGTAAACAATGAATGCACTGTTGTATTATAATGATTATTTGTTATAGTGTAATTTCTGATTATGTTTTGATGTGTTGTATCATATGACTGTGTCGAATAAAGATTTGAAAAGCAAAAAAAAAAGCGAGAGAGAGAGAATTATGTAGAATTCCAGTTGAGGTATTAGAAATGTACATATCTCTATACTGGATATACGATGCCAATATTTCAGGAAGAAATTGGAACAATTGATGAAATTGGCGATTAGTGTGTATTTAGATCTGAAGTTGAATTAGCTATTTTAGTAGATTGTTTGAAAAATTGGAGAGGAATCTTAAACATCGCTTTCCCTTACATCAATGTGTTTCCAGAAGGTTAAAAGATGTTGCTCAAGACATTTAATTTACTGATCTTGAGATGTTAAGTTCTTTTGGGAAAGATTGGTTTGATGTAATGACAGTATTTACCCTTTAAAGGATACATGTGCCGTACGCTTGATGTTCAGCACGTGCCTGGTAAAATGATGGTCCATGACATATTTTCTCAGGCATTTACAATTGCTCCTGCCCTACAAAAGGGGGTACAATGGGAATTGTTTCTTATTCCAAAAATAATAAAAGATGTGGAGAGTAAAGTGGAGACTGACAGAGTTCTAAGTCTGATGAGCAATTGACTCCATGTGTAAGTGTAATACAAGCTCGTCACCATTTATCCATCAGCTGTGGAAAAGGAGAGATAATATTCTCTATTGAAGAAGTAAGCAAGAAAGGAATGGGCAGAGATATAGCCATGTATTGCCAATGGCACATCACTTATGTGCAGTAGAACTAGGGAAAACACCAATTGTATGGATGTGAAATCAACCCACATCACAGAGACTATGGGAATACATACAGATAAACTCCATGGACCCTTAGCTTAATCCCAAAATAATAGGCATTGATTAGTACAGATTGACCACTTTACCCGGTGGGTAGAAGCATTTCCAGGCTGATTGTTCATTATAGCATAAATTCTAACCAGGGTGGCCCAATGGCACAGCAGTAGAGTTGCTGCCTCACAGCGCCAAAGACCCGGGTTCGATCCTGACTATGGGTGCTGTCCGTATGGAGTTTGTACGTTCTCCCTGTGACCACGTGGGTTTTCTCTGGGTTTCTCCGATTTCCTCCCACATCCCAAAGATGAGTAGGTTTGTCGGTTAAATGGCTTCTGTAAATTAACCCTAGTGTGTAGGATAGAACGATGGACCAAACTTGGTCTGTGTTGGATTTACAGGGCTGAAGGGCCTGATTCCATGCTATATCTCTGAACCAAACTAAACTAAACTAAAAAAAAATAGCTAGATGGATGGATGGGGGCGGGGGGGGGGGTTGGGGTAACTTCCTCTTCAGATAGACTCCGATCAGGAAAAAACGTTTCATGGGAAAGGTAATGAAGGAGGCTGTGTCTTGTTAGGAGTGAAACAATGATTCCTCATCCCCATGCCCACAGAACAAAAGCTTGAAGGAGACTGGACAGGGATGGGTTAAGGTACTCCCAGTCATTCCGATGAAGTGCAGAGCGACCCCAACCAAAGGGATTAGGTTCACATCCTACTGGAAGATGTGATATCCGAAGGAGCAGAGGTTTGTAATGGAAGGGAAAGAATATCTGGTACATCGGGAGTGATGCATGGACTTAAGAATGAGGTGTGTAGGAAGGAATTGCAGACACTGGTTTAAACCGAAGATAGACACAAAAAGCTGGAGTAACTCAGTGGGACAGGCAGCATCTCTGGAGAGAAGGAACGGGTGACGCTTCGGGTCGAGACCCTTCTTTAGACTGAAAGTCACGGGAAAGTCAGTCTGAAGAACGGTCTCGACACAAAACGTCACCCATTCCTTCTCTCCAGAGAGGCTGCCTTTCCTGCTGAGTTACTTAAGAATAAGGTAATCGATCAGTGGAAGATCAAGAATTGGTAGAAGGGGAAAATAAGTATTGTAGCCAAAATGCCAGAGAATGGAGATGGGTTAATGGCTAAAGAAATCCCAGAAAGAGCTGGTCTCCAGCACCAGTGGGTGGGGCTACGATGTGTTATTATGGCAGGAGGACCATGACTTAGTAGGTTACAAGGAGACTGTAAGGTGGAAACATTGGACTCCGCTGAAGGAGTGTAACTATAAAGTAAAACTCAACTAGCACTATCTGGAATGGGCTTGAAGATAGACACAAAAAGCTGGAGTAACTCAGGGGGTCGGACAGCATCTCTGAAAAAAAGAAATAGGTGGCATTTCGGGTCGAGGCCCTTCTTCAGAACGGAAATGCCACCTACACCTTTACTCCAGAAACAAATGATGGGAAAATCAGGCTAACCCCGTAAGGGTAACTTAAAGGTCAGATTAGGAAAAACTGGGGCGTAATTAGAGTAGGAAGATGCATAGAGGTTGCACAGGAAAGTTAATTAGAATAAAAGTAGCTGTGCATGAGAGTTGGAATGGAGGGCTATTGACAGGTGAAGCGCGATATAATGTGAGCAGGAAAAGTTACATGTAGTCATCAGATGAACTAATTGGAATAAGGAACAAAACATCAGACTGCATACATTTGGAAATGATTCTTAGAAATACAACTGCCTGCTCCAACAGAGCTACGATCCCGACAACGCAAATGGTGTAGTGTGGAGGGCAAATTATTACATGAATGTTCTGTAATTGGTCTGTTTGGAGTTGTCTCCCCAGAGATTATAATGAGGAGACTGATTTATACCAAGGGTAGCCACTAAATGCTGGCGTAACTAAACAGGTCAGGCAGCATCTCTGGAACAATTGATCAGTGATATTTCAGGCTGGGACTCTGCTTGTGACTGATATTTATCTGAAGAAGGGTCCCAACCCAAAACGTCATCTATCAATTTTCTCCATGAATGCCGCATGTCCTGTTGGGTTACTCAAGCAATTTGTGAGCATATCTGCCACCTATGCTCGCTGACTGTAGCCAGTCAAGTGGATTAGGTAAGACAGGACACTCAGGGAACAAATATTACAGTGGTTTCCTGTCCCACTCTGGCTGATGAAGAAGATTTTTGACCTACACCAATGCACAATATTGGTTAATAATGATGCTCCAGATCATGTCGTAGTCATTGATGAAGAGCCAAGGTGCACCAGGCTTGATACATGTCTTGAAGTAGGGATTTCCTGTGTCTTCCCAGAAGAGATAATCAATGCAATAGTCTAATTGCAGATTTGCACTTTGGATTAGCTGTAAATTTGCAATTGATGTAAAAACAAATTCCTCTTGTGTGAAGGTTTATCTATCACAGGGAAAACATTATATCACAATGTCTGCCAAATGGTACGATAAGAATGGCTGGAATTGTACCCGATCCAGACATAACATCTTCAGGGTCTCACAAGAGGGATCAAATATCAGAGATAAGCAATTGACGGTATCATTGGTTGAACGTTTGATATCAGTAAACTTTGATATGCTACACAATAACTCAAATGAGACATGAAGAGATATATTCTGACCAACCTTCCACAAATACCTTGCCTCCATGCTAATTGCAAGGCAATAGTGAAGGAGGGAGAGATGGGCACTCTTGAATAGTCCGTGAACTCTAAGAATATTCAGAAGCATTGCAGAAGCAGGGGACATTTTTCAAAAACAGACTTGGAAGGAAAGGTCCTGGATCTGTGGACTGAATGCTAATGTACATCCATGGATTAGAATTATATCGCTTGTATTAATATTTGCAGAGTTATTGATTTAATTTTGTTTTTAAATTTTTCATTTGGCATAATAGAAAATAATGTATTTGCATAATAGAACATGATATTTGCCAAGTAGGTAGGAGATAAGATGGGCAGCAATTACTAAGAAAAGGTGTTTTAGATGGTGTTATTTAATATGGCTTATGGCCATAATCAAGAGCCATTAGAAATTGATGCAGAATTTCTGGAAATAAGATGGTCAACTGAAATGCCTCACTGGAAATAAATGCTGGGAAAATCAGGCTAACCCTGTAAAGGTAACTCAAATGTCAGATTAGAAAAACAGTGGCGTAATTTTTAATTAGTTTAGTTTAGAGATTCAGCGCAGAAACAGACCCTTCCGCCCACCAAAGGTTCAAAGGTTCAAGGGTAATTTTATTGGTCACATACACTTAGGTGTAGTGAAATGCTTCTTGCCATGCAGCACATAAAGAAAGAATACAGACATAACAGTAATAAAGACATTTAAACATAAAAACATCCCCCCACAATGGTTCCCATTATGAGGGAAGGCACAAAGTCCAATCCCCATCCCATGTCCACCCATAATCGGGCCTATTGAGGCCTCCACAGTTGCCTTTAAGGAGGCCCGATGTTCCAGGCCGTTCTCGCCGGATGATTGTACTCCGGCGTCGGGAGAATCCTCTCGGCGGCATGGGAACCCTGGAACGGCCGCTTCCCTCCACGGAGACCGCGGCTTCCGAAGCCAACAAGGCCGCACCGGTTGGAGCTCCGCGACTGGCGATCTCATCGAGAGATCCCAGACTCCCGATGTTTAAGTTCAGCGCCGCCGCCCGCAGCTGGCCGCTCCACAGTCCTGCAGCTCCGCGATGTTTATCTCGGCGGTCTTCAGCTCACCGGAACTCCAGCGCGGTGACCCGGGCAAGGCATCGCCCGCTCCGCTCCACGATAGCGCTCCAGCGCTGTGCCGCCACCGAAGCCGATGTTCTGGGCGGTCCCCGACAGGAAACACCGCTCCAGGCCCGCTGGTAGGCCGCGAGGACGGGTCGAGGGTGCAGCCCGGAGAAAGGCTGCCTCTCCGACCAGGTAGGGACCCTGAAAGATAGTTTCCCCCTTCCCCCCCCCCTCACCCCCCACATAAAAAAGTCTAGACCTCCAGAACAAAAACACTTTAACTAACTAAAAATTAAAAAAAGAGATGTCCGATACCGAGTCCGCACCGACCAGCGATCCTCGCACATTAACACTACCTTACAAACACTGCGGACATTTTTACATTTATATCATGCCAATTAACCTACAAACTTGTACATCTTTGCAGTATGGGAGTAAAACCTAGAATCTCAGAGAAACCCACGTAGGTCACAGGGAGAAGATACAAACTCTGTACAGGCAAGCACACTTAATTATTATTGGACCTGGGTCTCTGGCACTGTAAGGCAGTTGCCCAACCACTACGCTACCATGGTAATTAGGGCAGGAAAATGCATAACAGCTGCAAAGGAAAGTTAATTAGAACAAAGGTAGCAATGTATGAGAGTCGGGATGGAGGACTTCACAGGAGAAGTGCAATATAAAATGAGCAGGAAAACAGGGCCACAAAGGTGTTGTTGGAGATCTGAAGTTGAGTTACGCCAGTATAAATCAACCACTTGCAGTCACAATCCTCAATTAAGAACAGGATCCTGATTATTTATTGTGAAACTATAGAAACTGTGTGTAACCATTGTAATCTGAACACAATATAGTTCTGCAAGATTTTTGGAAGGCCGGAGCATGTTGGAACACCGATGAGTCCATCACAGATTCTGACCTCCCCACCATCCAAGGGATCTACAGGAGTCGCTGCCTCAAAAATGTAGCCAGCATCATCAGAGACCCACACCACACTCTCATTTCACTCCTCCCATCGGGAAGAAGATATAGGAACCTGAAACTTGTAACATCCAGGGTTTTCTCTGAGATCTTCAGTTTCCTCCCACACTCCAAAGATGCACAGGTTTATAGGTTAATTGGTTTGGTGTATATGTAAATTGTCCCGAGTGTGTGTAGGATAGTGTTAATGTTTAGGGATCGCTGGACAGTGTGTACTCGGTGGGCCGAAGGGCCTGTTTCCATGCTGTATCTCTAAACTAAACTAAACTAAACTAAACTAAACTATCAGGCAATTGAACACAGCTGACCAACTAAACTCCAAACGATGAATGCCTTGATTGGACTAAGGATTTCAGACCTTGTTTCTATGATTGCACTACATTTGCTTTCAAGTTACCAACATGAGTTTGGTTGATTTACCTTTGATTTTCCAGCATCTGCAGTTCCTTCTTAAACATTATATTGGTTGTCTATTAGGGCATCAACTGAGTATCATGTTTACATATATGTTGTACTGCTGTAAAGAATAATTCTGTTCCACTTTGGTGCATACGACGATAAAACATCCTTGACTCTTGATGTTCTTCCGACGTCTCTGAGGAACGCTCCACGGTACATACTTAAATAAATGGACTTGCTGGAGAATTTCACTACTGCTGTATGAGATTTTCCTTGTGAGCTATCCCAACCTGAGCACCAATTTGGAGGGTGACTGGGATCAAACATGCAACAACCTCCAACAGTCATAGAAACATAGAAACATATATAGGTGCAGGAGTAGGCCATTTGGCCCTTCAAGCCAGCACCACCATTCAATATGATCATGGCTGATCATCCCCAATCAGTCCTTCTCCCCATATCCCTTGATTCCACTAGCCCTAAGAGCTCTATCTAACCCTCTTTTGAAAACATCCACTGAATTGGCCTCCACCGCCTTCTGAGGAAGAGAATTCCACAAATTCACAACTTTCTGGGTGAAAATGTTTTTCCTCCTCTCAGTTCTAAATGGCCAACCCCATATTCTTAACCCAGGTTCTGGACTCCCCCAACATCGGCAACGTGTATCCTGCATCTAGCCTGTCCAATCCCTTAATAATTTTATATGTTTCCATAAGATACCCTCTCATCCTCCTAAATTTCAGTGAATACAAGCCCAGTCGTTCCATTCTTTCTTCATATGTCAGTCCCGCCATTCCCGGGAATTAACCTGGTAAATCTACACTGCACTCCCTCAATAGCAAGAATGCCCTTCCTCAAATTAGGAGACCAAAACTGCACACAATACTCCAGGTGTGGTCTCACTAGGGCCCTGAACTACTGCAGATGGACCTCTTTGCTCCAATACTCAAATCCTCTCGTTATGAAGGCCAACATGCCACTAGCTTTCTTCACTGCCTGCTGTACCTGCATGCTTACTTTCAGTCTTCACTTCTGAGGTCAACATAGGGGAGAAAATACTAATTAAACTAAGACACCGGCCTTAGAAATGCCTACAGGGATTTCTAGGGCTGAAGATAGACACAAAATGCTGGAGTAACTCAGTTCTGAAGAAGGGTCTCGACCCGAAAAGTCGTCCATTCCTCTTTCCAGAGATACTGCCTGTCCCACTGAGTTGCTTCAGCATTTTGTGACTATCTTCAAGAGTCAAGAGAGTTTATTGTCATGTGTCCCTGATAGGATAATGAAATTCTTGCTTTGCTTCAGCACAACAGAACATAGTAGGCATTGACTACAGAACAGATCAGTGTGTCCATATACCATTATATACGTAAATACACACATGAATAATTAAATTGATAAAGTGCAAATAACAGATAATGGGCTATTAATGTTCAGAGTTTTGTCCGAGCCAAGTTTAATAGTCTGATGGCTGTGGGGAAGTAGCTTTTCCTGAACCTGGTCGTTGCAGTCTTCAGGCTCCTGTACCTTCTACCTGAAGGTAGCAGGGAGATGAGTGTGTGGCCAGGATGATGTGGGTCTTTGATGATACTGCCAACCTTTTTGAGGCAGCGACTGTGATAGATCCCCTCGATGGAAGGGAGGTCAGAGCCGATGGTGGACTGGGCAGTGTTTACTACTTTTTGTAGTCGTTTCCTCTCCAGGGCGCTCAAGTTGCCAAACCAAGCCACGATGCAACCGGTCAGCATGCTCTGGTGTAAATCTTTGGTGTAAACCAGCATCTGCAGTTCCTTCCTCCACATTACTAATGCTGAGATGTTCAATGGCCAACATCCTCTGTTGTGTGAGGTACTTTGAATTAACAGATGGATCCGTAGAACTTTAAAATGGTCAGATTCATCTCTTTGATACATGTGGAGAAGGAACTAAAGAAGAGGATAGTCAGAGATAGACACAATTAGCTGGCATAGCTCAGCGGGACAGGCAGCATCCCTGGAGAGAAGGAATGGGTGATGTTTCATGTTGGGACTCTTCTTCAGACTTCTTCAGAGGATAGTCAAGATGTAATGTTCTGAAAGTAGGCCATTGCCCCAGTTTGCTAACATCAAACCAAGGAATACATTATTCATTGCAAGTGCTTTTAATGATGTGATAAGGTTTATGTAAAAAGAACCTTCATTAAAATGTCATAGAATATAGATCACGCCTAGACATGCTGCCAGCTGCCTGGACATTTACATAGCATTTTTCTACTCATAATGCATGAGGTAGGAGTGAACGCAGACTTTGTGGAGCTTACCCTCAACCTGAGTTAGTTATTGTATTGTGACAGCACAACTTGTTTTTTGACCTACATAGAATTGTTAAACATCTAACTTCAGCAAAAAAAAATCTTAAAGCATACTTTTGACCTCATAAATGATTGCCCCCCGACCCTTGCACTCCTGCCCCCCTGCCCACTCCATTGAGGTACACAGAAGAGTTTTACCATGATGTGTAGGAAGTAACTGCAGATGCTGGTTTAAACCGGAGATAGACACAAAATGCCAGATCAATTCAACGGGACAGGCAGCATCTCTGGATAGAAGGAATGGGTGACGTTTTGGGTCGAGACCCTACACCCATTCTTTCTATCCAGAGATGCTGCCAGTCCCGCTGGGTTACTCCAGCATTTCGTGTCTATCTTCGGTTTAAATCAGCATCTACAGTTCCTTCCTAAATAACTCTCATGAGGTTGTGCACATTGCTGCATTCTAATAGGGCAGCATGCTTGCCTTTTCCAAATTACAGACACAATTACAGTCAATTTGATGCAGGTCATTGTAATGTCGTGTTGTTGAGCTGCCTATTTGACCCTGATTAGTGTCTGTCATCTGTGGATGCAGAGCCGGGCTAACTTTATATTCAGGGGTCAGAAGTAGTTTCAAGATTTATGCATTGCAATTGAATCATGAATATAAAAATCCAAGTGAGTGTATCGTACTTGTCAACTATCTCTGCACTATAATTGCAATATTCATAATATGTAACGGGAAGGAACTGCAAATGCTAGTTTACACTGAAGATAAACACAAAATGCACAGAACGTTATTCACATTATTCCCTTATCAAGTATCTGTACACTGTGAATGGCTCGATTGTCATCATATATTGTCTTGCTGCTGACTGGTTAGCACGCAACAAAAGCTTTTCACTGTTCCTCCGTACACGTGGCAATAAACTAAACCAAACTAATCTAAACTAAAAAATGCTGGAGTTACTCAGCAGATCAGGCAGCATCTCTGGAAAAAAGGAGTAGGCGATATTTCATGTTGAGACCCTTCTTCAGGTGATGTTTCAGGTCAAGACCCTTTTAGTTAGTTTAGTTTAGTTTAGACAACGAGCATGGAAACAGGTCCTTCAGCCATTGAGTCGACGCCGACCACCGATCACCCGTTCACACTAGTTCTCTGACATCCCACTTTTGCATCCACTCCCTACACATTAGGGACAATTTACAGAGGCCAATTAACCTACAAATTCACATCTTTAGAATGTAGGAGGAAACAAGAGCACCTGGAGGAAACCCACAAGGCCACAGGGGGTTGACATAAAGTGCTGGAGTAACTCAGCGGGTCAGGCAGCATCTCTGGAGAAAAGGAATAAGTGACGTTCGGGTTGCAACCATTCTTCAGACAGAGGATACGTTCAAACTACATGCGGACAGCGCCCGAGGTCAGGATCGAACCTGGAACCTCGGTGCTATGAGCGAGCAGCTCCACCAGCTGCGCCACTGGGTTGTCCTATTCCTCTTTCTATCCATGGCCCTGTCTCTTTCCCAGCATTTTCTGCTTGGTTTCAGTCATGTTTAGTCTGAGACAATACCGACTCTGGTTCTGGAAACCCATCTTGGCAAATGTTGGGGAACATTGACTTAATAATGATCATGGCATTGTCCGATTGAAAGATAAAGGCCGCAGATGACTTAAATTAACTATACAGCATCAGCTTAATTTTAGTGTAATGTATATTTTAGAATATACAGTATAGTGGAACTAATTTGATCCAGGCAAACTGGAATTAAATATTGGCAAGTAAAACTGCAATAGAATTTAAGTTTTGGTCCTGGCACCATGTTCGGCATAGACACCGTGGGCTATCTGTTCCTGTGCTATACTCTTCCATCCTGTCTGTGTGATTCTAAACAATGAATGCGAAAACCAAAACCAAATCCAGAGTGCACTGGACAACATAGAACATTGAACAGTAGAGCACAGGAACAGGCCCATCAGCCCACAATGCCTGTGCCAAATATGATGCCAAGTTTAACTCAACTCCTTTGCAAGTATTTAATACATTCCCTGCATATCCATGTCCTTAAAAAGCCTGTTAAACAGGCCCTTTGGCCCACTGAGACCGCACCAACCAGTTATCCCCACACATTAACACTGTCCTACACGCACTAAGGACAATTTTACATTTACACCAAGAAAATCAACCTACAAACCTGTACGTCTTTGTAGTGTGGAAGAAAACTAAAGATCTCGGAGAAAATCACCACAGGTCACGGGGAGAACATCCAAACTCTGTACAGACAGCACCCGTAGTCAGGGTCAAACCCGGGTCTCTGGCGCTGTGAAGTAGAGACTCTACCGCTATGCCACTGTGCTGCTCAGATAGAACAATGAAATTCTTACTTGCAGCAGCACAACAGAATATGTAAACATAGTGCTTCTTCTTCTTGCGTAAGGTGTGCACAGCCTAAAGCTGCAGACATCAAAACATTACATCTATTTGTTTGTGCATGTCGGGTTGATTGCATTAGTCGAAACAGGGTGGACCACGTGAATGTTGCAATCTCCCACCCCAAAACGTTCAGTTTGTGTATATATACACATACTCACCATACACATACTGCATATACCACCACCTCCCTCCGAGAGAGGAAATTAATTCTCGTCTCAGTCTTCAATGGACGTTGCCTTATTCTGAGATCAAACCCTTGGATATGTGCTCTTTCATGAGAGGAAATAAAATTCTCAGCAGTTATGCTGTCCAGCCCTCTAAGACTTTTATACATCTCAATAAGGTTTACAAACCTATTTGAGGAGAGGGACAACTGTTAAGGGCCTGTCCCACTTTCAAGACCTAATTCACGACCTCTGCCGATTTTGCCCTTGACTCATACTCGCAGCATGGTCGTCACAAGGTCGTAGGAGGTCGTAGGTAGGTCTTAGGTAGGTCGTGATGCTAGTCGTGGGTACTCGTGGCATCAAGTAGGTCAGGGTGTTTTTCTAGCCTGATGATAAATGTCCACGAGTAAAAAAGGTCATGAATTAGGTCATGAAAGTGGGACAGGCCCTTTAGCTGGATGATTCAGATGGAGGTGACGGCCTTCATAAGTTCATATATTCATGTTATTGGAGCAGAATTAAGCCATTCAGCCCATCAAGTCTACTCCGTCATTGAATCATGCCTGATCTATCTTTCCCTCTGCACCACATTCTCCTGCCTTCTCCGTTTAACCCCTGACGCCCTGACTCATCAAGAATATGTTAACCTGCACCTTAAAAATACCCTATGACTTGGCCTCCACAGCCGTACACAGCATTGAATTCCACACAAATTCATCACTCTCTGACTAAAGAAATTCCTTCTCATTTCCTTTCAGGTACGTCCTTTTATTCTGAGACTGTGGTCCCTGGTCCTAGACTCTCCTGCTAGTGGAAGAGCCATAATGTAACCTTATGAACGCCCTGTTCAATGGGGCGCAGAGCAGAGCGACCTCAGAAGGGTTTGTGACACTTATCCCTTGTGGCGGTAACTCCTAGCAGTCATCTCAACCCGAGATGTGGGGAAAGTTCTAGAATCAATAATCTAAGAGAAAATTAACTTCCTTCAGTAAGCTTACATCAGTTAATGGAAATCAGTGTGTATTTGTAAAACACAACTTGTTTTTAACTAATTAATTGAGTTTCTAATGAAGTAACATGGAGAGTCAGAGAGGGCAACCCAGTTGATGTGATGCATATGCATTTGACATCCAGATACTCAGATATGTCAGCTTAGTTTAAACCTGTGGATTAAAAGAGAAAGAGGCCACATGGATATGGACTTGTCTTTGTGACAGGAAACAAAAGTCGTAATAAGCATCTTTTAGACAAACAAAGGCAGACAGCAGCTTAATCATAGCGTTGTAGAGAGTGTCATAGAATCATAGAGTGATACAGCATGGAAACAGGCCCTTCGGCCCAACTTGCCCCACCGGCCAACATGCCCAGCCCATAGTCCCACCTGCCTTGTTTGGCCCATATCCCTCCAAACCTGTCCTATCCCTGTACCTGTCTAACTGTTTTTTAAATGTTAGAATAGTCCCAGCCTCAAATACCTCCTCTGACAGCTTGTTCCATACACCCACCACCCTTTATATGAAAAGGTTACCCCTCAGATTCCTATCAAATCTTTTCCTATTCACCTTTAACCTATGTCCTCTGGTCCTCGATTCACCTACTCTGGGCAAGAGATTCTGCGCATCTACCCGATCTATTCCTCTCATGATTTTATACACATCTATAAGATCTCCCCTCATCCTTCAAGGAATAGAGTCCCAGTCTACTCAACCTCCCCCTATAGCTCAGACCCTCTAGTCCTGGCAACATCCTCGTAAATCTTATCTGTAACTTTTCCAGCTAGACAACATTTTTCCTGTAACATGGTGCCCAGAACTGAACACAATACTCTAAGTGTGGCCTCACCAATAATAATAATAATAATAATAATAATAATAATGGATGGGATTTATATAGCGCCTTTCTAATACTCAAGGCGCTTTACATCGCATTATTCATTCACTCCTCAGTCACACTCGGTGGTGGTAAGCTACTTCTGTGGCCACAGCTGCCCTGGGGCAGACTGACGGAAGCGTGGCTGCCAATCTGCGCCTACGGCCCCTCCGACCACCACCAATCACTCACACACATTCACACACAGGCAAAGGTGGGTGAAGTGTCTTGCCCAAGGACACAACGACAGTATGCACTCCAAGCGGGATTCGAACCGGCTACCTTCCGGTTGCCAGCCGAACACTTAGCCCATTGTGCCATCTGTCGTCCACCCATTACGCCACCAATGTCTTATATAACTGCAACATGACTTCCCAACCTCTGTATTCAGAGTGGAAATAGGGTCTGTCATCACACATTGTGCACACCAATTATGTGACAGGAGTTTACTCAGCCAGCATTATCCCATCATCTCTCTCCAGGTTCTTCCACTCACCCACGCACCAACAGGAAAATGTACAACAGCCAATTATCCAAACGACTCACTAGTCTTCGGGATGTAGGAGGAAACTGGAACAGCCGGTGAAAACCCATGTGATCATGGGGAGAGTGTGCGAACACCACACAGACAGCACCAGAGGTCAGGATTGAACCCAGATCGCTGGAGCTGTGCGTCAGAAACTCTTTTGGAAGGCCTGTTAAGTTTCCCTGTGATTGGTGCTGGGACCAACTCTTCTGCACATTGATGACTTGAATAAAGAAGACATCTCCAGGAAGACATCTACTTGGTGGAATGGTGACTGATGAAATTTAAGGTGGAAAGTGTGAAGCATTTTGAGAGGATGAGCAAGAAGGGTGACAAAGTGTGACAGCAGTAGGGTTTCTCCCTTATAGAGACGCGGGTTCGATCCTGACTATGGGTGCTGTATGTATGGAGCTTGTATGTTCTCCCTGTGACCACATGGGGTTTTTCTGAGTGCTCCAGGTTCCTCCCACACTCCAAAGACAGGCAGGTTTGTAGATTAATTGGCTTTGGTAAAGATTGTAAATTGTCTCTAGTCAGTTAGTGTACGGGGATCTCTGTTTGGTGTGGACGTGGTGGGCTGAAGGGCCTGTTTTCCTGCTGTACCTCTAACCAAAACAAAAATTTGAAAGAAATGGATTTCAGAGCCATGGGGAATGTGCAGCGAAAGCCCTTGCAGAGACCTAATGGACATATGGCCTCCTCTGCAATTGTATTCGAAGGATTCCATAAGTACGTGGGGAAGTGAAATATAAAACCTGACAGGAAGGGTGAAAGGGGTGCAATGCACGGTGAATGAGGAGAAGGATAAAGACATTTACTGTTTGACCTTTTCGTGTTTGCCTGGGCCCTGTGGCATCAAACATTGCACAGATTCAGATAGGCAGAGTGAAGTGGCAACTTCATTTCCTTCCAAGGGCCATTTATTGTTATAAGTCATCGTTGGCCAGAAGTTTGTTACTGCCACCATCTGCCTCACTCAGCTTGTATCAGCCTTACCAACACTCATCACTGATTCCCATGAGGATGTAAGAGTTTAGGCAGAAAGGAACAAGGCTCCTCGAACACCTCCGCTCAGTTGGCTTAGGCCTACATGATCTCCCGGTTGCTAAACACTTTAACTCCCCCTCCCATTCAAACACTGACCTTCCTGTCCTGGACCCCATCCATAGTCAGAATGAGGCCCAACACAAAATGGAGGAACAACACCTCATATTTCGCTTGGGCAGCTTACAGCCCAATGGTATGAATATCAATAATTAATAAATTGACAACAAATAAATTGTAAATTGTATCAACTTCTCTAACTTCAAGTAACCCTTACTTTCCCTCTTTCTCCGTCCCTTCGACTACCCCCCCTGATTAAATATTATTGATCATATGCCACGTTGTCACCTACTCCTCAGCTCACACCTTACCCTTTCATATCTCTCTCCCTCTCTCCTGAATCTCAGTCTGAAGAAGGATAAGGAATCTAACTGGATGGCTGGACTATATCAATGGATTGAAAGGCCTGTTTTGTTTCCTATAATTCTGCCCACATTTTATGTTGATATCTCGTCCGCAAGCAGGCACATTGAAGATCGAGTCAATGGAGGAGTTTTCTTTCTAGTGGTTAGAAAAGCATTCTCCCAACTGTTTTGCAAATAAAGTGGTTCCTTTTATCTAATGATCGGTTTTACTGCCCTCAGCATGGTTTGCAAACTCCTAAGTTTATCATTATTCAGGCTAGTTATGCCTTGCAATCTAAATACTTCCCAAATCTATTGACTCTTCTAACATGACTCTTAAGTTACCTTCACAGTGTTAGGCTCATTTCCCATCATACTTCTCCAATGTGTTAGCTTTGAGGATTCACCAAACACCCAATGTTGTTGTAATTTTGAATGAGACAATGGATTCTTTCAATGCACGACTGAACATTGTTCATATTCTATCAATTTAGTTTAGGTTAGTTTAGTTTAGAGATACAGTGCAGAAACAAGCCCTTCGGCCCACTGGGTCCGTGCAGACCAGCAATCCCCGCACATTAACAATATCCTACACACACTAAGGACATTTTTTTACATTTACCAAGCCAATTTACCTACACACCTGTACTTCTTAGGAGTGTGGGGGGAACAAAGATCTTGGAGAAAACCCGTGCGGTCACAGGGTGAACATCCAAAGTTCGTACAGACAGCACCCGTTGTCGGGATCGAACCCGGGTCTCCAGCGCTGCAAGTGCTGTAAGGCAGGAATGCCACTGCTGTGTCGCCCCATCAATTAACTCATCTTTCAGGCAAAACCCAGTGACTCCATCAGTCATGACGAGGCAACATAATTTGGGTCTCCCAGTTGCTAAACACCTTCATTCCCCTTGCCATTCCCACACTGCCTTTCTGTCCTCGGCCTCCTCCATTGTCAGAGTGAGGTCAAACGCAAATTGGAGAAACAGCATCTTATATTTCGCTTGGGAAGCTTACAGCCCAGTGGTATGATTATTTCTCTAACTTCAAGTAACCTGTGTATCCCCAATCTCTCCGTCCCACCCCCACCCAAGTCGTACCAGCTTTAAAGTCATCTTGTTGAATCTCATTGTCTGTACTTGTTCTCACCTCACACACAGTTTCCTTTATCACCATTACTTTTGTGCATAGCTTTCTTTCATACATCTCTCTACATCACCATCTATATCTCTCATTTCCCTTTCCGCTGGCTCTCGGTCTGAAGAAGGGTCTCGACCCAAAATGTCACCTATTCCTTTTCTCCAGAGATGCAGTCTGTCCCGCTGAGTTACTCCAGCTTTTTGTGTCGAACATGATTCCCTGACTGGCAGACTTTTCATCATGTGCCAGCATCCTTGAAAAATCCATTTACAACAAACCTTCCATCACCGAAAGGCAGTGATATAAGAATTTCTGGATATTACAACAACATTGGGTGAGTTTGTAATATGGTTAATCGAAGAGGTTACATACTGGGGAGGCATGTTGGGAAATGTGGCCAACAAAGTGAAGGTCATATTAGGAGAGTCAAGAAATCGATTTGGGATGTGTTGCAAGGCATAGATAGCTGGAGTAAAGGTAAACATAGGTGGTTGTAAACCAGGCTGAGGGCAATAAACTGATTATGAGATAAGAGGAACCACTTTATGAACCGCATTTACAAGACATTTTGAAGAACGGTCTCGACCCAAACTTTCACCTATTCCTTCTCTCCAGAGATGCTGCCTGCCCCGCTGAGTTACTCCAGCATTTTGTGTCTATCTTCGGTTTAAACCAGAATCTGCAGTTCCTTCCTACACACTTAGTTCAGTTTAGTTTAGTTTAGTTTCGAGATACAGCGCGCAAACAGGTCCTTCGGCCCACCGAATCCGCGCCGACCAGCGATCCCCGAACACTAATACAAGCCTACATGTTAGGGACAATTTGCAATTTTACCGAAGCCAATTAACCTACACATCCGTATGACTTTGGAGTGTGGGAGGAAGCCAGAGCACCTGGAGAAAACCCATGGAGGTCACGGGGGAGAACATACAAACTTCGTGCAGAGAGTCCCTGTGGTCAGGATCAAACGCAGGTCTCTGGCGCTGTAAGGCAGCAGCTCTACCGCTGCGCCACTGTGTCACCACCGTAATGGGGAAGCATGATGGGAAATGAGGCCAACAAAGTGAAGGTCACTTAAAGGTCATATTAGGAGAGTCAATAAATCAATTTTGTCTACCTTCGATTTTCCAGCATCTGCAGTTCCTTTTTAAACAAATCAATTTGTGATGTGTTTAAATTGCAAAACATGGATAGCTGGAGTAAAGGTAAACATAAGGGGTTGTAAACCAGGCTGAGGGCAATAAAACTGATCATGGGATAAGAGGAACCACTTTATGCCTCACATTTACAAGACATTTGGGAGAATGCTTTTCCAAACATCAGAAAAAAAAGTCCTAGATATCAGTTAGCTAGAGGCAACTCCATTAAAGATAAAACAGGGATCAAAGACTATTAAACATGTTGATTACTGATGGATTATTTAAAAAAATGTAAAATCTGCATATGACAATTGTATCGCAAAACGTATAACATTCTGTGAGGAACAGGCTGCATCCCTGGAGATAAGGAATTGGTGACGTTTCGGGTCGAGGCCCTTCTTCAGAAGTCTGAAACATCACACAGAGAGTGGTGAATCTCTGGAACTCTCTGCCACAGAGGGTAGTTGAGGCCAGTTCATTGGCTATATTTAAGAGGGAGTTAGATGTGGCCCTTGTGGCTAAAGGGATCAGGGGGTATGGAGAGAAGGCAGGTACGGGATACTGAGTTGGATGATCAGCCATGATCATATTGAATGGCGGTGCAGGCTCGAAGGGCCGAATGGCCTACTCCTGCACCTATTTTTTATGTATCTATGTATCACCCATTCCTTCTCTCCAGAGATGTTGCCTGTTACTCCAGCTTTTTGTGTCTATCTTTGGTTTAACCAACATCACCAGTTCCATCCTACATATAACATTCTGTGAATGTTTTGAGTCTGTGAAGCACTTTTGGGTGCATGTGACGAATAAAATTGACTTTGATTTTGACTTTGTTCCTTAATTCACTTGCTCCTTGGACTACTTGGACCACAGTGTGCGTAGGAAGGAACTGCAGATACTGGTTCACACTGAGGATAGACACAAAATGCTGGAATAACTCAGCAGGACAGGCAGCATCCCTGGAGAGAAGGAATAGGTGACGTTAGTCTGAAGAGAAAAGGTCTTGACCCAAAGCGTAACCCATTCCTTCTATCCAGAGATGGTTCCTGTCCTGTTGAGTTACTCCAGCATTTTGTGTCAATCCTTGGTGTGAACCAACATCTGCTGTTCCTTTCTACACACACCATGGTCCATGTTCATCTGTGCATCAAACTGCGGGCCTCCCCGTCCTCAAGTGGACCATCTCCACAAAGGCAGACGGCTGCTGTGAGTAACCTGATCTGAATCCTGGGATGGAGCTAGAGAGGCCTGGGGGAGGACGGAGGCAGCCGCTGCATTACGGAGTGCAGCACGGAGATACTGGTTGATGTGAGCCAAACCAGGAGGGGAGAGCGGTGCACTGGGCCACAGGTGGGCCAACAATAGCAGCTCAGCAACCGGTCAGATATGGGGACTGAGGCGTCAACTAAGACTGCAGCCACAAGGAAAAATGAGCAACACATGATGGAGAAGAGTAATGTAGCGAGAGGAGTTGAGTTTAGGAACAAGGAGGTCCTACTGCAGTTGTACAGGGTCCTGGTCAGACCACACCCAGAGTATTGTGTGCAGTTTTGGTCTCCTAATTTGAGGAAGGACATATTTGCTATTGAGGATGTGCAGTGTAGGTTCACCAGGATAATTCCCAGGCTGACAGGACTGACATGTGATGAAAGAATGGATCGACTGGCCTTATATACACTGGAATTTAGAAGGATGAGAAGGGATCTTATAGAAAGATACAAAATTCTTAAGAGATTGGACAGGCTTGATGCAGGAAACATTTTCCCGATGTTGGGGGAGTCCAGAACCAGGCATCACAGTTCAAGAATAAGGGGTAGGCCTTTTTAGGACTGAGATGAGGAGAATCTTTTTCACCCAGAGAGCTGTGAATCTGTGGAATTATCTGCCACAGAAGGCCGTGGAGACCAATTCACTGGATGTTTTCAAGAGAGAGTTAGATATAGCTCTTTGGGCTAATGGAATCAAGGGATTATGGGGAGAAAGCAGGAACGGGGTACTGATTTAAGATGATCATCCATGATCATATTGAATGGCGGTGCTGGCTCAAAGGGCCGAATGGCCTACTCCTGCACCTATTTTCTATGTTTCTATGTTTCTGTGTAACCTGACAAATATGTCGGGTTGAGAGTTCTAAAACTTTGAACTGATTCTATAAAGTCATAGAATCACACAGCAGAGATGCAGGCCCGTCAACCCGACTAATCCACGCTGACCAAGATGTCCAATCAAGGCTAATCGCATTTGCCCACATTAGTAACATATCCTTATAAATCTTTCCTATCAATAACCTTGTCCAAATGTTTATTAAATGTTGTTATTTTATCTGCCTTAATTAATTCTTCTGGCAGCTCACTCCATATAATCTCCATCCTCTGATTGAGAAGGCTTCCCCTTGGCTTTCCATTCAGTATTTCTCCTCTTGCCATATACATGTCCTCCTGTTCTTCATTCCCCTGTCTTTGGAAAAAAGGCAATGTTCATTCACCCTCTCCTCATGGTTGCATACACCTCTACTAAGTCACCCCTCATCCTCCTGCGCTCCAAGGAATAAGCTTCTAGCCCACCCAAGCTCTCCGTCTAGCTCAGGCTGTCAAGTCCTGGCACCATCTTCATTAATCTTCTCTGTACTCTTTCTGGCTTCATGGCGTCTTTCCCATAGCATGGACACAAAAACTGAACATAATACTTTCAGTAGGTATACAAAAATGCTGGAGAAACTCAGCGGGTGCAGCAGCATCTATGGAGCGAAGGAGATTAGCAATGTTTCGGCCCGAAACGTTGCCTATCTCCTTCGCTCCATAGATGCTGCTGCACCCGCTGAGTTTCTCCAGCATTTTTGTGTACCTTTAATTTTCCAGCATCTGCAGTTCCTTCTTAAACGCTATAATACTTTCAGCGTTGCCTAACTCACAACTTATGCAAATGTAACATAATGTTTCAACTTCCACACCCAATACACTTGCTGATGAAAGCCTTCTTCACCACTCCATCTACCTGGAATGCCATCTTCATGGAACCATGTATTTGTACTCCTACAATATGATACGATGCGATACGATAGAACTTTCTTTATCCCCTGAGGGAAATTTGTCTGCCAACATTCACAACACACAGCAATGTACACGGAAACTTGAAATTAACTTGAAACAGATCCTTCTGCTCTGTAACATTCCCTCGGCCCCCACCATTCACTGTGAAGGTCCTGACCTGACTTGACTTCCCAAAATCCAAAACCACACACTTACCTGAATTAAACTGTGTTTGCCATTCCCCAGCCAACGTGACCATCTGATCAAGATGCTGCTGTAACTGATAACTATCTTCACTATCTACAATACCCTGAAACATGTTACCCTGGTATGTCGTCCATTCACTCCCCTGGTTCATGATGCCTCTATACACCTGCCCCCCAGGTAAGGCACCCTCCGGACATCCCCACCGATACATGCTTCCTCTGAATTTATCCTCTGTGTATTCTTTCTCCTTATCTACCTCAGTGCTGAGGAAGTTATGAGCTCATCAGAGTTGTTGATGTTGATGGAGGGATAAACACTGCCCCAATCTCCAGGGAGACTGAAGATAGACGCAAAATGCTGGAGTAACTCAGCGGGACAGACAGCATCTCTGGAGAAAAGGAATTGGTGACGTTTCGGGTTGAGACCCTTCTTCAGACTGAGAGTCAGGGGAAAGGGAAACGAGAGATATAGAAGGTGATGTGGGGACATAGAACAAATGAATGTAAGATATGAAAAAGTAATGAAAGGGAAAAAAGCCCATTGTCAGCCGGGGGCAAGGTGAAACCGAGTTACAGATAATGAAACTCAACAAGACGACTTTGAAACCAGTACAACGACTTGAGTGGGGGAGGGTCGGAGAGAGAGGGGATGCAAGGGTTACTTGAAGTTAGAGAAATCATTTTTTTATAACCACTGGGTTGTAACCTGTCCAGGAAGACCTTGTTTGCAATAGTGCCAAGGAACTGTCCACGTCAGAGTGCTGAAGATGCTGCCCAAACCAATTCACCTCTGGCACTGTGGCACTCCATCAGCTCGGTGAGGTTGGGTGGTTCTGCTGTTATATCAGAGATTCTGTTGTCCGGGGGAAAGGTGGGGAGTGAGAGCAAGCAGTGGGCGAGGGATTGGCACGGATGCTACTCGGCAGGTGGTGTAAGGAGCCTGAGCCAACAGGTTTCTGACACACCTGGGCCACCGCAGCCGCACGGCGTGGGTGCTGTTCCTGGCACCATCTCATTAAACCCACCCCCATACTCTGCTGTCCCCAGGTTCATCTCGGCACTGCCAGCACTTGCTATTTTTATTACCTGTCAGAACATAACGAGTTTTATTACTTCCACACAGCCTACGGCAGGTCTGGTCAATTTTTAAACATTAAGAATCAAGAATGGATATTATAAACTGATCAGCAGCAGTGGGCTTCAAACATGATGTGTAACTGACAGGCTGTCTGACTGTGATTGCCTGCAAGCTCTGCAAAAAATATTGAAGCCTTTGACATCTTTTATTCTTAAATATTTACTTGATGAAATATATCCTTCCTGCTCTCCACAATCCCTTTCCAAATCAACTCCAATTTATCCTTTCTCCTTCACTCTCTCTTCTATAATTCATTCCATCCCTGCATGTTAAGTTTAGTTTAATTTAGAGATACAGCGTGGAAACAGGCCCTTCAGCCCACCGAGTCCACACCAACCAATGATCAACCGTACACTAGTTCTATGTTAAGCTAGACTTGCATCCTACATTGTTTAAAGCAGTCAATTAACCTACAAACCTGCACATCTTTGGAATGCGGTAAGAAAACAGAACATCCGGAGAAAACCTACGCAGTCACGGGAAGAACGTACCAACTCTGTACAGACAGCACCCGTAGTCAGGATCAAACCTGTCTCTAGTGCTGTGAGGCAGCAAATCTACCATTGGGCCACTGTGCCTTGCCAATTCCATTTTGTAACCCCTATCACTGTTTTAAGTTCCATATCTAATTTATCTTTCCATCTATCATCTCCTTAGACTTAGAATCATAGGTTTAACTAGGTTTAATTCCTAGAACACAGGATTTTACATCAAATATAGAATCAAAACGTTACGTTTTTAAAAACCAACACAGGGCCAGAGACTCAGGTGCTTCGATCCTGACCTCTAATGCTGTCTGTGTGGAGTTTGCACGTTCTCCCCTGTAACCGTACGAGTTTCCTCCTGGTGATCCAGTTTCCTCCCACATCCCAAAGATGTGCGGGTTTGTAGGTTAACTGGCCCTCGTGTGTTGGGAGTGGATGGCAGAGTGGCATAACATGGATAAAGTGATGGTCTGCATGGACTCGATGGGCCAAACAGTCTGTTTCCACGCTGTATCTCTAAAGTAAACTAAACTAGGGTATGGGATGGTCGAAGTCAGCGCTTAGTCAGTGTGCCGAAGGGTCTGTTTCTACACTGTATCTCTAAACCAAACTAAACTTTAAACTAGAGCTTAGATAGTACAGATCAAGTGCAGATCAAATTCCCTTTGCTAGTAGATGTTGGTAAAACTGATGGGTTTCTAATAAGATTCAGTGGTTACTATCTTTTGAATCTAGATTCATTTAAATTCAGTATCAGCTATATTTGTGTCAAATGTTTGGGAATAAGACTCTCTGTCATATGAACTGTAACAAACAGACCTGTTCTTCTCAACTAACACAATTTGGAATACAGTTGCGCCATCTTCTCTGAACTGAGCGATCACTCTGACAGGTGAATAATATATTTTGTTTATAATGTTTAATTTTCCCTACCATTCTCCCGCACGGAACTCATCTCATTCCCTTCCGGAATTTCACAAAAAGCACATCACAGTCTCTCTCTTGTCAACTGCTTTATATACTTTCTCCAAGAATTCAATTAACTTTACTAGATGTGACTCACTCTCTACAAATTCGTGTTGGCTCCATAATCAGCGCAGATTTCCTTTTGTGCTCCCCCCCCCCCCCCCCCCCCCCCCCCCCCCCCCACCCCCCACTCTGCCTTGAATTACAGATTCCAATAAATGTCCAACAACAGGTGTGAGACGAGCACATCTATAATTCTCTGGATTCGTTCTTTCAACTTCAATATACAGTGGAGTTTCATCTGCGATTTCCCAACCTAAAGTGACATTCATGAATCGAGAGGGTTTCGAAGGTTCTGAGTGAAGGCATCAGCAATTGACTCAAACTGTTCAAATCAGGGGCGAGAGCTCTTAACACCTGAGGATTTGACTTTTTTTGTTAAACTGTTTACTTGCTTGGATAACATGTTTCAGCCCATCGATTATCTTTACCTTCCCTTCAGAGTTTGGCCTATTGACCTCTTCTTCAATTTCAAATCTGTGTGAAAGATCATTCAATATATATTTTTCCGGTTTTCTTATTTTCATTTGCTACTGTATGTTACTCCTATAGAATACAGAAGAAGAACAGCTCAGGAACAGGCCCTTCATATAACCATATAACCATATAACAATTACAACACGGAAACAGGCCATCTCGGCCCTTCAATTCCTTCCGAACACTTATTCTCACCTAGTCCCATCTACCTGCACTCAGACCATAACCCTCCATTCCTTTCCCGTCCATATACCTATCCAATTTATTTTTAAATGATAAAATCGAACCTGCCTCCACCACTTCCACTGGAAGCTCATTCCACACAGCTACCACTCTCTGAGTAAAGAAGTTCCCCCTCATGTTACCCCTAAACCTCTGGCCCTTAATTCTCAAATCATGTCCTCTTGTTTGAAACTTCCCCACTTTCAATGGAAAAAGCTTATCCACATCAACTCTATCTATCCCTCTCATCATTTTAAAGACGTCTATCAAGTCCCCCCTTAACCTTCTGCGCTCCAAAGAATAAAGACTTAACTTGTTCAACCTTTCTTTGTAACTTAGTTGCTGAAACCCAGGCAACATTCTAGTAAACCTCCTCTGTACTCTCTCTATTATGTTGACATCTTTCCTATAATTAGGCGACCAAAATTGTACACCATACTCCAGAATTGGCCTCACCAATGCCTTGTACAATTTTAACATTACATCCCAACTTCTATATTTCAGACCATGGAGTGGTGAGGGGCCAGAGGAGGGGTGAAGGGCAATGGACACGGATCCAGCTGAGAGGGGGGGAGCAGTGAAGTTCCTCCAGCAGATAGTTTGTTAACGAGCAAACGGCCCGGAATAGGAAATATAAGAAATGATTCAGATTTAAGACTTTTCCTGGTACAAACGAGTCTATAATTTGGTGGATTCCCTCCTTCAACTTTAATCAACAGAGGAGATTCATCTACAAGGCCATGGACATCACACACTGCCACACTGGTGAGTAAGGCAAGGCAGCGCCTTTACCACCTCAGGCAATTGAGGGAATTCAGAGTGTCTCTGAGGATCCTCCAGTGCTTCTACTCAGCGACTGTGGAAAGCATCTTGTCCGGAAACATCACAATTTTGTTTGGGAGCTGCGCTGCCCAGGACACGAAGGCTCTGCAGAGAGCAGTGCGTTCGGCCGAACGCACTATGGGAACTACACTCGCCCCCCTGCAGGAACTATACATCAGAAGGTGCATATCCAGAGCCAACAAGAACATGGGGGACACCTTCCACCCCAGCAACAGACTGTTCCAGCTGCTACGGTCAGGCAAACGCCTCCGTTGCCATGCTGTGAAAACAGAGAGGATGAGAAGGAGTTTCTTCCCATTGGCCATTAGGACTGTAAACTCCTATCTCACCAGGGACTAACTTACTGTACCAATTTACTGTTGTGTGGTGTCTTTTCAAAATAGCTGTTTCTTCTTTTTTTTCCTCTCTCTCACAAATATGCAATTATTGATTCTGTTCCATTCTGTTCTGTAGTTTTTTTGCACAATCCGCAAGCATTGCCACTTTTCATTTCACTGCTCATCTCGTATGCGTATGTGTCGAATAAACTTGACTTGACTTGACTTGAAGTTTCATCTATCTAAAGAAATTTTTCAGTGCAGGAAGGAACTCCAGATGCTGGTTTAAATCAAAGATGGACACAAAAAGCTGGGGTTACTCAGCAGGTCAGACAGCGTCTCTGGAGAAAAGTAATAGGTGAAATTTCGAATCTGGCTGAAGAAGGGTCTCAACCCTAAACATCGCCCAATCCTTTTCTCCAGAGACGCTGTCTGACCTGCTGAGTTCCTCCAGCTATTTTGGGTCTAAAGAAATTGTTCCTTCTCTTAGATTTCCAGCATCAGTCGTCCAGTTTTGAGTTTCTAACACAGGATTTACTCATTATAGTATATGTTCCGTTACCATTAGATTATTGACAATAATTTCACTCATTATTAATTTAGTTTCAGGCAGCCCCTTTAAAAAGGGAAAGCCAGCTCTCCCCATTACTGTAAAAGCCCAAATTTCAACCAATCTCACAATCATTTAACTATTTTTAAAGGAATAATTCTTGCATATTCCTTTTGCACATTTCCCTGTTGAACGCTGAGGGATCATGTTTACATATCCAAGGATGCAACTGATGACTAAAAATAAATTGAATACACTTGAGAAAATTTTGATTTCAAATATAACAAACAGATATTCTTGTCTGTCAGAAAAATTTGAAATATTGCCAAATGAATGAATTTGTGAAACATGAAAAGATGAACTATTGTGTCTTGGATAAATAATGAAAATGTGGTTGTCAGATTTCTAGAAGGTCTATTTCATTCTTTGCTTATTTACTCATTTTGGGCATGAAAGAAAGAACTTGTATTATCCAGCAGTTTATCACTTCTCCCAGAAACATCCCTGGGCATTTTGCATGCAATGAGCTACATTACACAGTTACTGATATAACCGTGAACAAAATATGCCAAGGTTTGGTTTAGTTTTGAGTTATTTTTCCCCATTGTGAATGCCGGAGAAAGGCCATTGCCGTTTGTCAAAGGTTGGGGTGGGGTGGGGTGGGGTGGTGTGCGATGGTGGTCCTTGTGCTGTTCAGACCAGGTGACAAAGTGCGTCCCACACTTCTGCCAGTGCTTACTCCACAGATGATCCAGATAGGTTTCTAGTCACTGAGTCATGGGCGTGATCTTCATCACATTGATGCTGAGATATCAATATGGGTGGTACCAAGTAAAAGGAGAAGGGAAGTGGTTAGACTCATAGAAGTGGGAACAAAGAACAGTACAGCACAACCACATTCTCCTACCTTGACCCAGTAACCCCTGACACCCACACTAATCAATATCTATCTCTCTATCTGCCAAAAATAACCATTGACTTGGCCTCCACAGCAATCTGTGGCAATGAATTCCACAGATTCACCAGCCCCTGACTAAAGAAATTCCTCATCTTCTTCCTAAAGGAACGTCCCAGACTCTCCCACTAGTGGAAACATCCTCTCCACATCCTCTTTATCTAGGCCTTTCACTATTCGGTAGGTTTCAATGAGGTCCCCCGTCATCCTTTTAAACTACAGTGAGTAGAGGCTCAGTGCTGACAAACGCTCATCATAGGTTAACCTACTCATTCCTGGGATCATTCTCGTAAACCTCCTCTGGACCCTCTCCAGTGCCAGCACATCCTTCCTCAGAGATGGCGTCCAAGATTGCTCACAATACTTCAAATGTGGCCTGACCAGTGCTCTGTAGAGCCCCAGCATTACATCCCTGTTTTTGTATACAAGTCTCTTGAAATAATTGCGGGCATTGCGTTGGCCTTCCTTACTACTGATTCGATTTGCAGATTAACTTTTTGGGAATCCTGCACCAGCACTCTCAAATCCTATTGCACCTTCTATTTCTGAATTTTCTCCCCATTTAGAAAATAGACTACACCTTTATTCCTACTACCAACTTTGCTCCTGGTATCACATGCTAGTGAGGAAAGGAACAAGATATGACAGGTGATGTGCTGGAGCAGGGGCAGGGATTCAGATTATTGAACTATTGGGACCTCATCTGGGGCAGAGATGATCTGTACAAGAGGGACAGGAGGTGAACCCATATCTTGGCGGGCAGGTTTACTAGGGACGGTTTAGAGATATAGTGTATCTCTACAGCGTAAACCTCTGGATGGTTTTCAGGGGAGCAGGATACAAAGCAAGATTGAGGCAGGAGAGAAGCTGGAAGTTGATGAAAGCAAGTTCTGTGGACAGAATAGGCAGGTGCACAGCAGGGAGTGATTGTCTTGTCGGGAAAATACTATAGACCCCCCAAATAATCAAAAGGAATTAGAAGAGCAATTGTGTCAGGAGATAGCAGGCAGCTGCAAGACAAATAGGGTTGTCATTATCTGAATGGTGGCCGATTAGGAAAAGGGGAGATGCAACGAGACCTGGGTGTCATGGTACACCAGTCATTGAAAGTAGGAATGCAGGTGCAACAGGCAGTGAAGAAAGCAAATGGTATGTTAGCATTCATAGCAAAAGGATTTGAGTATAAGAGCAGGGAGGTTCTACTGCAGTTGTACAGGGTCTTGGTGAGACCACACCTGGAGTATTGCGTACAGTTTTGGTCTCCTAATCTGAGGAAAGACATTCTTGCCATAGAGGGAGTACAGAGAAGGTTCACCAGACCGTTTCCTGGGGTGGCAGGACTTTCATATGAAGAAAGGCTGGATAGACTCGGCTTGTACACGTTGGAATTCAGAAGACTGAGGGGGGATCTTATAGAAACTTACAAAATTCTTAAGTGGTTAGACAGGCTAGATGCAGGAAGATTATTCCCGATGTTGGGGAAGTCCAGAACTAGGGGTCACAGTTTAAGGATAAGAGGGAAGTCTTTTAGGACCGAGATGAGAAAATCATTTTTTACACAGAGAGTGGTGAATCTGTGGAATTCTCTGCCACAGAAGGTAGTTGAGGCCAGTTAATTGGCTATATTTAAGAGGGTTAGATGTGGCCCTTGTGGCTAAAGGGATCAGGGGGTATGGAGAGAAGGCAGAAATGGGATATTGAGTTGGATGATCAGCCATGATCATATCGAATGGCGGTGCAGGCTCGAAGGGCCGAATGGCCTACTCCTGGACCTATTTTCTATGTTTTCTGTGTTTTCTATGTTTCAAATATTGTCAAATGTGTTCCTTCACCAATATATAGAGGGCATGGGTAATGTTTGATCTACTCTTAGGAAATTGAGAAGGACAAGTGATAGAGAGTCTGTGGGTGAGCCATTTAGGACCAGCGATCACTGTTGTTTTTGCTTTAAAATAGTTGAGGATGAGGATGGGGCTGGTCCACAAGTTAAAGTTCTCAATTGGGGCAAGGCCAACATGGATGGTATTAAACGGGAACTTGCAAAGGATGATTGTAGTAGATTGTTTGTGGGCAAAGGAAGGTCCGGAAAGTGGGTTGCTGTGATGCTGAAAGTTCAAAGCGTGCATTTTCCTGCTGAGGTGAAAGACAAGGCTGATGGTAGTAAAGGGGTTGTCCCACTACGGAGCAACCTAATCTGCGAGTTTAGACGAGTATGCCCTCGGCTCAAACTCGCAGCGTGGTCAACACATGGTCCTAGGAGGTCCTATGAGGTCACTGGAACTCTTCTTCATGCTCAAGGGAAGTTTCTGAACACTCGCGGCCTCAGCTAGGTCGCGGAAAAATTTTCAGCATGTTGAAAAATGTTTCCACTAGTAAAGTTTGGTCGGCATGGTTCTTTTTAACTCGTAGTGCACTGGAGTGTGGTCACTATTTAGTTACAGGCAGTCAAGAGCAGCCGCAGGCAATGCCCTTCGCTGACCGGGCATTTTGATTGGCTCATTGGAGTTTTCAGGACCCAGGAAAACCGACCAGTAGGTAAGATGACCGCTAAACTTTATTATACTTCTTAAAAGTGTCTCCACTCCTTCTCTTCCCCTTTTCTCCCCTTTTCTCCCCTTCTCTCCCCTTCTCTCCCATTCTCTCCCCTTCTCTCCCCCTCTCTCCCCTTCTCTCCCCTTCTCTCCCCCTTTCTCCCCCACCCCCTCCGCGCTCTCTAAAGGACTTACCATACACTGTGCAGCCATCTTTCCTTCCTTTTCATTGCGGGTCTGAATTTCAGACAGCGCTCCCCCGCTTTCCCTGGCTTCCGCCTTGCGATGTGTTTGTGTGTGTCGGTCGATCCAGCTCGTGGTTTCAACTCTGACAGTCGATCCAGCTCCCAGGCAAGTACCCTCGCGCTTGATGGTCGAAGACGCTCTTCGTAACTCGCGGATTAGGTCCCCACAGTGGGACAGCCCCTTAAGAAAGCCTGGACGACGGATGTGGGATGAGCCCACGGTTGGTGCCGGAGTTCAGGCAAGCCGCGCGTTTGCTGGAGGTTGGTGAGGATGCACCATCGAGAGAACAAAGTCGGACCCGATATGGGGGGAGGGGGGGGAGGGGGGGGAGGGGGGGGAGGGGGGGGAGGGCCCGAGAACAAAGAACAACCATTGGAACCACATTGAACACTTTGCAACGTTGTCGGCGCCCTTTAGATGGCGACTCTTTACATACCCTGTGTACGGAGGCAAAACAAAGACTTTCACTGTGACATGTCACATGTGATAATAAAGTATCAGTCATTCATGATGAGAGAAATTGGTGCTCTGGTTAGGAGAAATAAGGAAGTATGGGCCAGGTGTCGGCAGCTGGAATCCCTGGAGGAGTATTGGGCACTGAGGCACACACTTAAGAAGGAAATCAGGAGGGAAAAAAGAGGGCAAGCTATTATTCTGGCAGATGAGATTAAGGAGAATCCAAAGGAATTTTAGAAGTACATTAAGAGAAAGAGGGTAACTAGAAATAGAGTAGGAATCCTCAGTATTCAGAGTGGTAAGGATCTGCAGAAGTTGAGCACGGTTCTCAATGAGTATTTTTCCTCTGTTTTTACCGTGGAGAAAGATATGAAGACTGGAAAACTTGGGACTATTAATGGAGATCTTGATGACAGTCCCTATTACGGTCGAGGAGATGCCGGTTGTCCTAAGGCACATGAAGTGAGATAAATCTACCAGCCTGATCACGTATATCTGAGGACACTGTGGGAAGATAGCGAAGAAACCGCAGGAGCTCTGTGGGAGATTTATGAATCATCATTAGACATGGGTGAGATGCGAGGTGACTGGAGGGTGGTTAATGGTGTGCCTCTATTTTAGAATGATTGCAAGGAAAAGTATGGGAACTATAGACCAGTGAGCCTGACATCTGTGGTAGATAGGTTACTGTAGAGGATTCTGAGGGATAAGATATATGTGCATTTGGAGACTGATTAAAGATATCCAACATGTTTTTTTTTGTGTGGGCGATTGTGTCTCATGAATTTGATTGAATTTTTTGAAGAAGTCAATGAAGACAAGGCTGTAGATGTTATTTATATGGACCAATTTGATAAGGTTCTGCAAAGCCTTGCATCCAGGAAGAGCTTGTTGCCAGAAACTGGCAGTGTGCCACCAGTGGCAGAGATATTGTTTGTATTGTACTGTGATGCTCAAAGGACAACTGGTTGAAGTTCCAGTTGCAAGGGGAGGTGGTCTTCTCCAATCCTCCTCTGTCCACAGAACAGAAAGACTAACAGTGGGCATTGAATATCAGGATTTTCAAACTGATGTGTTTTACTCTTTCTAGAACTCTATGAAACAGGATTAGCAAGGTTGCCAGAAAGCAGTGCAGATAAATGTTGAAGCCAGTGTCTGACAGTAACATCTAATGGAGATTTCCGCCGATAACCTATCACCGATGCCCTGTTGGGAATCTTCCAGAACAACTGAACAGCTTCACCATTCTGGTTCAATCCATCAACAAAGGGTTACATTCCAAAGGTGAAGTGAGAGAGACTGCCCTTGATGTCAAGGCAATAATTGCTTGAGTGTGGTATCAAGAGGCACTGACAAAACAAATATCAATGAACATCGAGGGGGAAACATTACAGAGATTGGGTTTATAAATGAAGCAGGAGGTTGTGGTTGTTGAAGGTCGATTATCACAGCCCCAGGACTCTCTAAGGTTTCACCTTAAACCTACAATCTCTAGTTTAGTTCAGTTTAGTTTAGAGATACAGCACGGAATCAGGCCCTTTGGCTCACTGAGTCCACACTGACCAGCGATCCCCGCACATTGACACACTTTCCTACACACACTAGGGATAATTTTTAAAACATTTTTTTACATTTATACCAAGTCAATACAAACCTCTATGTCTTTGGAGTACGGGAAGAAACTAAAGGTCTTGGAGACAACACATGCAGGTCAGGGGAGAACCTACAACCTCTGTACAGACAGCTCCTGTAGTCGGGATCAAAACCAGGTTTCTGCGCTGTAATGGGCCTGTCCCACTTATGCAATTTTTTTCAGCGACTGCCAACACCCGTCATAGGTCGTTGCAAGTCGCCGAATATTTTCAACATGTTGAAAATCCAGCGGTGACCAGAACAAGGTACGACTGTTTGGGCGACTACTCACGACCATACAAGCTTCCTCCCGCGACATGTTGCCAGGGTGTCGCCTGTATGGTCGTGAGTCGTCTCCTCAGTCGCCCAAAGAGTCGTAGCGTCTTTCTGGTCGCTGCTGGATTTTCAAAATGTTGAACATTTTCGGCGACCTGCAACGACCTATGACAGGTGCTCTCAGTTGTCGAAAAAGTCGCATAAGTGGGACAGGCCCATAAGGCAGTAGCTTTACCGCTACACCACTGTGCCACCCTAAAGTTTGTGATTAAACCTACCATGGGAAAGAAAGTCTGTACATTCACCCTATCTTTTCCCTTCATGATTTTATATACATCTACAGTATAAGATCACCCTTCAGCCCCCTACGCTCCAAGGAATAAAGTCCTAGCCTGCCCAACCTCTCCCTATAGCTCAGGCCCTTGAGTCCTGCCAACTTCATCGTAAATCTTCATTGCACTCTAACCAGCTAAATGGCATCTTTCGCAGCAGGGTGACTAAAACTGAGCATGCTTCTCCAAGATCCGACCTCACCAATATCTTGTAAAATTGTAACGTAACATCCCAACTTCTATCCTTAGTTCCCTGACTGATGAAAGCCAGTGCTACAAAAGCCTTCTGCATCCACCTATGATGCAACTTTCAGTGAACTATGTACCTGTACTCCAAGATCCCTCTGCTCTACAACATTCCCAATCAGTGGTAATCTCATCTAATACTCAAGAATTTAGTTCAAAATGTCTTATTTGGCTTTGAGGAGACAAAAGAGACGGCAAATGCTGAAATCCTGAGCTAAAAACAGACTACTGGAGAACTCAGTGGAACAGGCAGCATCTGCGGAAGGAACTGGACAGAAAGTGCCATCATCACCATCTCTCTTCGTCTTCTGTTACCCTCATGCTTGTCTTTGTGCATTTCAGTGAATTTAGTGAACCAGTCCGTTTAGTTTAGTTTAGAGATCCAGCGCGGAAACAGGCCCTACACCCACTGAGTCTGTGCCGACCAGTGATCCCTGCACATTAACACTATCCTACACACACACTAGGGACAATTTAGACATACACCAAGTGAATTAACCCTCAAACCTGTACGTCTTTGGAATGTGGGAGGGAACCGAACATCTCGGAGAAAACCCACACAGGTCACAGGGAGAACGTACAAACTCCGTACAGACAGCACCCGTTGTCAGGATCGAACCCGGTTCTCGGGCACTGTAAAGGGCCTGTCCCACTTTCAATAGGTAATTCACGAATTCTCCCGAGTTTTCCCCTGATTCAAACTCGCAGAATGAATGTTCGTAACGAGACCGTAGGAGGTCGTAGGATTTCGTAGATTTATCGTAGTGGCTCGTTATGCTAGCCGTAGGTACTCGTGGCATCAGGTAAGTCGGGACGTTTTTCCAGCCCAATAAAAAATGTCCATGAGTAAAAAAATAGTCGGGATGAAAGAATTAAGTTGTGAAAGTGGGACAGGCCCTTTAGGCAACAACTCTACCGCTGCACCACCGTGCCATCGTTATTATGCATTTGAATCTTGCCATTATTACAGCAATGATGTTTTGATGGGAAATTGTCTCAGTTCAACAGCTTCCTCTAAGGATAGTGAATCTGTTTTATTCTGGTGATAACTTCCATGTTGAACATGTACAAAAGCTGTTGTGGACAGAGCCAGACTGAGTGGAACCATGGTCACAGCCTCCGTGTGGGGCTATCATTCTTGCTGACAGGAGTCTCGAGCAGAAACGGGCAGATAGGTTCCAACATGGAGACACAAGAAACTGCTAATCTTGGAATCTTGAGACAAAGACAAAGTGCTGGAGAAATGTATTGGAATAGGCAGCATCCATGGAGGGTGGGTACAGACAACGTTCCGGGTCCAGATCCTAATTCTACAAAGGGAGAGAAAGCTGGTGGAGAGGTGGGATGGGAGGATGGGACAAAGCCTTGCAAGCGATTGGTGGGTACAGGAGAAGGGGGAATGGCTGACTGATGGATGGAGTAAGTGACAAAGGTTAGAGTTGAAAAGGTGACAAAAGGGTGTCAGATAAGAAGAAGAGGTGGAGTGAAATGTAAAGCCAGTGGAAGGGGTATGGGTGAACAGTACAGGGGGAAGGGTGAGAGCAGAGAATAAGGAAATGGGGACTCGGGATTGGGAGATTGTAAGAGTCCCAAGCAGAATATGAGCTGCTGTTCCTCCACTTTGCATTTGGCCTCACTCTGACAATGGAAGAGACCCAGGAGAGAAAGGTCAGTGTGGGAATGGGAAGGGGAATTAAAATGTTTGGTAACCGGGAGATCTGGTAGGCTGAGGCAGACTGAGTGAAGGTGTTCAGAGAAACGATCGCCCAGTCTGTGTTTGGTCACGCCGATGTATAAGAGTCCACATCTTGAACAACGGATACAGTAGATGAGGTTGGAGGAGGTGCAAATGAACCTCTGCCTAACCTGAAAGGACTGTCGGGGTCCCTGGACAGAGTCAAGGGAGGAGGTATAGCGATTGGTGTTGCACCTCTCATTTCCTTTTCCCCTGACTCTCAGTCTGAAGAACGGTCTCGATCCAAAACGTCACCTATTCCATTTCTCCAGAGATGCTGCCTGACCCGATGAGTTACTCTAACTGTTTGTGTCTATCTTCGGTTTAAACCAGCATCTGCAGTTCCTTCCCATACACAAGGTCAGTATGGGAATGGGAAGGGGAACTAAAATGGCTAGCAACCAAGAGATAAAGCAGGCCATGCCTGACCGAGCACGTGTTCGGCAAGATTGATAATTGCTCGTTCTAAGCATCCCCCCAGTCTAGATTCAGTCAAAACACTGAATCAAGCACTTGAAACAACTAACCTTTATTTTTATAAAGCGCATTATAGTTCAACTACTGTTCCTATCCCACCGCGGGTTCGATCCTCGCATCTGCCTGTTCAAGCCCTCTAGGCCTCGCTCAGACAGAGACACTCCAGAAGGTCACGCAGTCCCAAGCGCTCTCCCAGAAGATCGACGCTGGACCTTGTGGTAGCGGACTTTTATATGTCCCGGGACCTCGAGGGGCCAAACCACATGGGGGTGGTCTCTTAATAACCCAATTACAGATATCGATTAACCTCATAATAACTGACATTTCCCTAACCCAATAATACAGCACCACAATACATTGTATTCAAAACGGACTTCGCAAGGAAGCCAACTTGGAAACATTTACCCTGATCTGCAAGAAACCCAGACAAGGCTCAATACCTCATTCAATCAACACTCGGCAAAGTAGAACTCTGCAACATTATTTACAAGGTGTATGTCTGGTTTGCAGCCATCCAATCCATTCTATGCATTTTGCACCTAATTAACAGGGTCTGCAGATGTTCTTATTCTTTTCTTGCAACGTCGTATCTAGGCTCTAGACACACTGGCACCACTCCACAGCTTGGCCCAGCTCTGCAGAGAGCAATTCCAAATTGATCAAATCTCCCAGCAGCCCTGAAGCTTTTATCCCATTTTAAAGTCCTAGCCTCTCCAATTTGGCCAGGATTAACAAAATGGTGGTGCATTGTTCATTTGATCTCACTAATGTAAAGAAGGCCGGATTGGGAGCCATGAATGCAGTAGATGTGGTTTGAAGAGATGCATGTGAACCTCTGTCTCAGCTGGAAGGGTTAGTGAGGGAGTCAGTGGGTTCTTAGTACGTGTCTTTCGATAGTGTGTTCCCTATGATGGTGACAGAGAGATCAAGAGATAAATTTGTCAGGGATAGTCCTGGTGAATTAGAGAACAGGGTGGAAGTTAATGATAAAGTAAAGGGCCTGTCCTACTTGCCGATTTTTATTGCCGTCATATCAGTGTCGCCAAAAGATTTTGAACATTTCAAAATCCAGCGGCGACAAAAAAATGTTGCGACACTCGAAAAAACACCGCGCGTCATATGTCAACACGGTGCATCACCGCCGCTTCACGCTGCGATGTTTCGGTGACCTGATATTTCAATCAATGATGCCGGCAGTTGCCAAAAAAATCGCCAAGTGGGACAGGCCATTAAATGAAATCAATGAGTTCTGAAGACAGTCCTGAGGCAGTCAGCGATATGGTAGAGAATGTGCTCTCTGAAGAAGAGTCTCACTCCAAAACATCGCCAATTTCTTCTATCCAGAGATGCTACCTGTCCGGCTGAGTTACTTCAGCATTGTGTGTCTATTTTTGGTGGAAAATGGACAGTTGGACCGGAATACTCATGGAACCATGAGTGTTCAATGTAAGCAACAAAAAGAGATGCATAGCAGGGGCCCATGTGAATGTCCATGGCTACATCTTTGACTTGAAGAAAGAGCGGTGTCAAAAGTGAAGTTGTTGAGGGTAAGGAGAGGTCCGCCGGGTGTAGGAGTCAGTTAGTTGAGGGAACGAAGACACAATCTCTGACACCTCTTTCCCCTTTCTTGATCTCTCTGTCTCCATCACTGGGAACAGACTATTTAATGACGACTCCTCTAAAACCCACTTATTCCCACAATTACCTTCACTACACCCCCTCCCTCCCTCCCTCTTTCATGAATGCCTTCTCTTACTTTCAGTTGTTCCATCTCCCACACATCTGCCACTCCAAGGCAGCACAGTGGCGCAGCGGTAGAGTTGTTGCCTTACAACGTCAGAGACCAGGGTTCGATCCTGACTATTGGTGCCAAGTGTGGCACGGTGATGAAATGGTAGAGTTGCCTTACAGCGCCAGAGACCCAGGTTCGATCCTGTTCAGTGCGGATCATCTGCTCCTAAGATGAAATGTTCCACTCTAGGACATCCGAGATATGAATTACCTTTGTTGTAGATGGTTTCTCCCCCACTGTTGTGGATGGAGCACTCACATGGGCCTCCTCTGTATCCCATATTTCTGTGCTCATTCCTCCTCCCCTCTGATGGAACAAGGAAAGGGTTCCCCTAGAACTCACCTTGCACCCCTGGAGCCTCGGCATCCAACATTTCATTCTTTGCCATTAAGGGCGACATAGTGGTGCAGCGGTAGAGTTGCTGCCTTACAGCGCCAGAGATCCGGAGCTGTCTGTAGGGGGCTTGGTGTAGTTGTAAACTGTCCCTTGTGTGTGTAGGATACTGTAAGTGTGCGGGGTCACTGGTCAGTGCCGACTCGGTGGGCCGAAGGGCCTATTTCCGTGCTATATCTCTAAACCTGGGTTTGATCCTGACTACGTTTCCTGTCTGTGCAGAGTTTGTGCTTTCTCCCTGTGACCATATAGGTTTTCTCCAGGTTCTCTGACATGTCCTCCCACATTATGAAGACATGCGGTTTTGTAGGTTAATTGGCTTCTGTAAATTGGTCCTTGTGTGTAGGACAGTGCTCGTGTACTGGCTGATCACTGGCCGGCGTGGATTTGGTGGGTTGTCATGCTGTATCTCTAAAGTGAACTAAACTAAACTAATCTGCTCCCAAAATGAGGCTTTCCGCTATAGGATATCCGAGATGTCCATTATCTTTGGTAAAGATGGTTTCCACCCCACTGTTGTGGATGGCACCCTCACATGGGTCTCCTCTGTATCCGGCAGTTCCGCACGCATTCCTTCTCCCCTCAGATGGAACCAGGATAGGGTTCCCCTGGAACTAACCTTGCACCCCTTGAGCCTCGGCATCCAACACATCATTCTCTGACATTAAGAGGGCAACACGGTGGCCCGGTGGTGCGGCGGCGGTAGAATTACTGACTTACAGCACCAGAGACACAGGTTCAATTCTGACTATGGCTGCTGCCTGTGTGAAACTTGGATGTTCTCCCTGTGACCGTGTGGGTTATCTCAGGTGCTCCGGCTTCATCCCACAATCCAATGACGTACGGGTTTGTAGGATAATTGCCTTCTATAAAATTGGAAATAGTTCCCAATTAGTAGAATAGTGCTAATGTACGGGGTGATCGCTGGTCGGACTGGACTCGGTGGGCTGAAGGCCCTGATTCTGCATCTCTAAAGTTTAAATTTCCATCACATTTCCATCTTTCTCCTCGCTACTCCAATCAATCTGAAGGCGGTCTCCATCTGAAACATCGCCTGTCCATTCCCTCCGCAGTTGTTGCTTTATCCATTGAGTTCCTCCACCACTGTGTATTTAGCAGTTAAATCCCAACATTAATATCTCCTCCCACATTGCCCTCAGCACACCATCTGTTGATCATTACTGATCATTTGGATCCTCACAGCGTTCTGGGAAATTTAAGATGATCCGTTTACATGTGTGACGGCAACTGACTGCTATTACCATATAGAAAAAGGCACAAAGTGCTGGAGTAACTCAGCGGGTCAGGCAGCATCCCTGGAGAAGATGGATACGCGATGTATACAATACAATACAATACAATACAATACAATACAATACAATACAATACCTTTTATTTGTCATTTGAACCTCACATGAGGTTCAAACGAAATTTGGTTTCTGCAGCCATACAAGAAAAGAACCAAGACACACACCAACACAATTCAATTCACATAAACATCCATCACAGCGAGTCCTCCTCACTGTGATGGAAGGCAAAACTTAAACATATCTCTCCCCTGCACTCCCCTCTCCCCCCCATCTCAGAGTCAAAGACAGAGTCAAAGCCCCCGGCGGGCGATGTTAAATGTCCCGCAGCCATTAAAGCCACGCCGGGTGATGCAAGGCCACGCACCGGGTCTTGGTGTTGGAGCCCCGGCGGGCTCTTGGTGTTGGAGCCCCGGCGGGCGCTCACAAAGTCCCGCAGCCATTCCAAGCCGTGCGGGGCGGTGATGTAGGCCCCGCTCCAGGTAATCTTCAACCCCGCAACTCGGGCGGGAGAAGTCGCCGTATTGAGCATCAGTATTAAGCATCAGTATTGAGCACTGATTCTTTTAATTTGGGTTTTGTTAAACGTGTTAGTTTATTTTAGAGATACAGCGCAGAAACAGGCCCTTTGGCTCACTGAGTCCGCACCGATCAGAAATCCCTGCACATTAACACTACCCTACTTACAGTAGGGCCAATTTTACATTAATACATTGATACCAACCTAATTAACCTACAGATCTGTATGTCTTTGCAATATTCAGGGAAAACGATGATCTTGGAGAAAACACATGCAGGTTATATCCATACAGGCAGCACCCGTAGTCAGGATCGAACCTGAGTCTATGGCGCTGTATGGCAGTAGCTCTACCACTGTGCCACCGTGCAGACCCTGTTAATGCTGCAGCATTGGCCACATCCTCCTTAGGAACAGTGACGCAGAGTTGCCACCTTACAGCGCCGCAGACCCGAGTTTGATCCTGTGAAAGGTTTGCATCGTATCACACTGTACCTTGGTACACGTGACAATAAACTAAACTGAAACTGACTACGGGTGCTCTCTGTTTGGTGTTTGTGCGTTCTCCCCGTGATCACGTGGGTTTTCTCTGGGTGCTCCAGTTTCCACCCACACTCCAAAGACATGAAGGTTTGCAGGTTAATTGGCTTCTATAAAATTGTAAATTGTCGCTAGTGTGTAGGATAGTGCTAGTGTACAGGGATCGCTGGTCGGCACAGACCCAGAGGGCAGAAGGGCCTGTTTCCATGCTGTATGACTAAAGTCTAAAGTCTAAAGAAGCAATAATACCTGTTTAAACATCTGGACATGTGCAGGAGCCAGGGTTCTGGTTAGAACACAGCTGGAATAGTGTGAGTAGGTCTGACCTTTCTACCTGACACAGCATACAGTTGTCATGGAGAGAGACCACGTTACAGTAGCGGCACGGTGACACAGCTGCTTCAGAGTAGAGTAGCGAATACTACCTTACAGCACTTACAGCGCCGGAGACCCGGGATCGATCCCGACTATGGGTGCTGTCTGTATGAAGTTTGTACATTCTCCCAGTGAACTTCGCTGGTTTTCTCCAAGGGCTCCGGTTTCCTACAGGTTTGTAGGCTAATTGGCATGGTATAATTGAAAATTGTCCCTAATGTGTGTAGAATAGTGTTAATGTATGGGAATCACTGGTCGGCATGGATTTTGTGGGCCGAAGGGCCTGTTTCCACAGTGTATCTCTAAACGAACTTAAACTAAACTAAACTCTATAATATAATTATTACTTTGGACTGAAGAACCATGGGCTGGGTAATGGGGTTGTCCCACTGTTCGAGCTAATTCAAGAGCTCTCCTGAGTTTAAAAAAAATGAAACTCGTGGTAAGCACGTAGAATGTGTGTTGCGGGTAC